>NC_138554.1:91175261-91412761 GCF_964273705.1 Natrix helvetica
TCTTAAGTGAATAACATAGATTATTCTGAACTGAGTATTTATTTATTCTTTTATTTATGAAATTTCTGTTGATTTGATGGAACAATCATTAGTATCTAGCAGTATTAGTATTTTATAAAGATATTATCATTAATTTATGCCACAATTCCTAGGAAAATATTTGCACAAATAAAAATTCAAATGTTTGTGTATAATAACAAATAAAAGGCCAGATAATTGTACCTTTTTTTGATAGGTAGCATATGTCGAGCCTTTGCTGAGTAGTACATGCAAGTAATTTGTTTGCCTCTTCAAATGCACTATCATACCAGGTTTTTTTTTTCTTACACACATCTGTCTAAGGAATATAAATATAAATATATATCCAGCTATATTAGTAATTTATATTATGTACATCGTTATTTTTCTAAATTTTTCAGCATAAAATGCAAAAAAATATTTTTTTTTGCAATACATGTGTTAGTTACATGCATTATATAAACAACTACAGAAACAATGAACATGCAATTTAAATTAAACTTCAAATTATTTTAATTTTAGAAAAAGGCATTATTTTAATTTTGGAAACTGTGGGTGGGGAGTAGAGAAAGAGTCAGAGACAGAGAAAAAGACCTTGTGTAACAAATTTGAGGTGCTATTAAAGAAAAGCCCTTTTCTTTTTAAAACAAAGGAAAGGATATTTGCTTTTTTTGGCTCAAACATAAAACTTACAGCATTTCTTGTGGACAGTAACTCTCTTTACAACTGGATCTAAAGTTGACATATTTACACTGTAGATTCTTAGGTCAGCTACAAACAATTCACTATAAAATATCTCTACAAAAATTTATAACAATAAAGTTTTAACATAGATATAGGAAGTAACCCACTAATATGTCTATTTTTAATTTTGTATTATCTCTGGTCAGCTTGATAAACAGCTTGATTTGTTTTGAATGAGTTACAAATATATTTTCTGAAGTGAAAAGAAAACTGTGAAAAAAGAATGCCTAATGAGAAACCGTTCAGCTTCCGACTGACATATGGGAAATGATGAAAAATTCAATATAAGGAAATAGAATCTCTGTACAGTGTACTGTCATAATATGGTTTGTATGGTCAGAGCTTGTGTGAAACTGAAATATTATATAATGTAGTACAGTATTTGCACATCAAAATATGTACTGCAATATGTAGTATATCTGAAATAAACATTTACTGTTTGTAAGTGTTCAGGTTCACAACCTAGACTACAAAGCTATTTAAGCTCAGAGCATTACCTTTATGTTTTGGTATTAAATAAATCTAACAGAAATGTCTTTAGTTTGTTGCTAGGCATTAACAGCTGAATCCAGTACTGAGCTACTACTTATGCAGAAACCAAAAATTACAACTCTCTAAATAATAAAGATAATGGGTTAGAAGTTATTGTTAGATATTCACTCTAACTACCATGGTTTCCACATATGGTCCTCTGTTCTGGCGGGAACAGAGGTTCAATCCTATTGGTTGAGAGGTCTGACAGCTCCCTATAAAAGGGCTGCTGTCAGACCAAGCAGTTGCTGGATTGTGCTTACTGTTCTACTGTTAATAAAGAGCTGTTGTTGCTATAAGCCTGTGTCTGCCTTCTCAATACCCAATCTAACACTGGCGACGAGGGTGGGATTGGAAGACAAATAGGCGAAAAAGAAGAACAACGAATCCAGCAAATAGATCCAGCCCGGAGCTATCGGCGCAGCATTGAGCAACCATTTTGAGCGGCAGCTTCAAATCGCCCTCTGTACGAAAATGGCTATGCACACCCTGCCAACTCCATATGACCCAGTGGCTGAACACTGGGAATCATATATGTTACGATTCGAATGCTTCCTCGAGGCAAACGACCTTACCGGCATCCCTGAAAACCGAAAGAAGAACCTCTTATTGGGGTACTGTGCCGAGAGGTTTTTGAAACAGCGAAGAACCTGTTGGAGCCAACCCTACTCTAAGGGGTTCCCTGGACGGCATTACAACAGACTTTGAAAATCCACTATGCGCCCAAACCATTGAGGCACATTTGCCACCACAAATTCAATATTAGGAACCAGAAAGAGGGCAAATCAATCAATGAGTACATGGTGGCGCTTTGTAAGGCAGCAGCCTATTGCGAGTTCCATGATCTGGACAACTTAATATTAGACCGCATAATCTGCGGTCTGTGGGACATTAATCTGCAGAGAAGATTGCTTGCCAGATCAAATCTGTCTCTGCAGATCGCACTTGATGAGGCCAGAGTGTCTGAATCAGCATTCAAGTCCACGGAGACCTTGCAGCGCCCACAAAATGTGCCACAAGCCGCGCAGAAACAAACGCGCGTCCACCACGAGGTCGCAGAGCCCGAGCACTCGGACAGCAAAGAAGATGACAGCTACCGCATGCGCGGTAGCCGCATGAAGCCAGCCCAAAAATTCAACTCATGTTTGCTGCCTTGCGCAAGCTGTGGAGGAGACCATGCCAGGTCTACTTGCCATTTCCGAGATGCAACCTGTCAGTGTTGCGAACGAAAGGGGCACATTGCCAAAGTGTGCCAGAGCGAATTCCCTGCCAACACATGGCAGCCAAAAAATACTCCGAGCCGCCAACAGAGGCCCACCCCAGGGGCCTGGCAGAAACCACAAGGGCGCCCAGAGAGAGAAACAAAGGTTACGTATCACACTACGATAGGACAAGTCCGCACTAGGCGGCCAAAAAACCTGAAGATCATTGTCCTCATAGAGGACGCTCCCTGTGAGCTGGAGTTAGACACTGGATCATCATTAACAATCATGTCATGGTCGACCCTGAAGCAAGCCATCCTGAGCTTGAAAAAACAGCACCTTCGCACCCCTGACATCAGCCTGCAAGACTACCAGGGGAACCAGGTCCCCATCGTAGGCCTGGGCACCTTCCGGGTTCGATTCAAGGAATTCTGCACAAAGCTTCCCGTGACCGTGGCCAGCAACAACTTGCAGAGCCTCCTGGGGCTTAATTGGTTCCAAGCTCTGGGGTTGGAAGTGACCGGGATCAACTCCGTGAAGGAAGACGGCACTGAGGCCATCTTTAAGGAGTTCGAGGACGTCTTCGGTACTGGTCTCGGTAAGTATGTGGGGACGCCAATCTCCTTTAGCTTGGACCCCAACATAGCGCCAATAAGACTGATACCCAGGAGAGTACCATTCGCTCTCCGCCCTAAAATTGACAGGGAAATTGACACGCTTGTGAACCAGGGAATCCTAGAACCAGTCGACCATGCTCGCTGGGAGACCCCTATTGTGATCCTGGTCAAGCCTGACGGGTCAGTCCGCATCTGCGCGGACTATAAATGTGCAATTAACAACGTGTTACAACAAAGCGCATACGCTGTACCCATTGTACAGCACCTACTATATTCGCTCGATGCAGGAAAAATATTTGCGAAATTAGACATGGCGCAGACATACCAACAGTTGCCTGTAGATGGCGCTACAGTGGAGGCTCAACCCATTGTGACGCACAGGGGTGCATTCAAATGCCACCGCCTGAAATTTGGTGTTAGTATTGCCCCGGGACTGTTCCAAAGCATCATGGAACGACTTTTGCAGGAGATACCAGGAGTCGTCCCCTATTTCGATGACATCTTGGTATCGGCTGCAAACAAGGCACAACTTTTAAAACAAGTTCGAATGGTTTGGGCCAGAATTAGAGAAAAGGGCCTCCGGCTTAAAAAAGAAAAATGCAAAATTAATGTACCAAGGGTTGAATTCCTTGGGTACATGATTGATGGCTCTGGGATTCACCCGACATCACAAAGAATAAAAGCTATCCAGAAAGCCCCCACATCCCACACTCAAACCAAGCTGCAGGCGTTCTTTGGGCTCCTTAATTTCTACAGCGTCTTTCTTAAACAGAAAGCCACCGTTGCTGAACCGCTTCACCGTCTCCTGGCCAAGAATGCAAAGTGATCCTGGAGCAGAGCTGAGGCTACCACATTTGCCACGGTCAAGAGACTACTGACAGCTGACTCCCTTCTAGTCCAGTACAGCCAGATCCTGCCGTTGGTGTTAACCTGCGATGCATCTCCATTTGGCGTTGGTGCTGTCCTCAGCCACCGCATGCCCAATGGCACAGAAGCCCCTATTGCTTTTTACTCGAGAACCTTGTCTTCTGCAGAAAGAAATTACAGCCAAATGGACCGCGATGCTCTGGCTGCAGTGGTGGGAGTCAAAAGATTCCATAAGTACCTTTACGGCCAGGATTTCGAACTTGTGACCAACCACAAGCCGTTGCTGGGACTACTGGCTGGAGACCAACCTACCCCAGTATCGTTATCACCACGCATGACCAGGTGGACTGTTTTCCTGGCTGCATACTCCTACAAACTAATCCACTGCCCCGGCTCCACTCTGGGACACGCAGATGCATTGAGCAGCTGTCCCCTATCAGCACTTCTTGCCGACCCCACTCCTGAGACACTGGTTTTGCTCATTGACTGCCTGGACACTGGACCTGTCTCGTCCAATGACATTGCCCGTCATTCTGCAAAGGACTCCACCATCAAACAAATTTTGAACTGGGGGTGGAGGGGGTGGCCCAAGGGGCCTGTTGGGGCTGATTTTAAATTGTATTTTACAAAACGTGATGAGTTGTCAGTAATCAATGGTTGTCTACTGTGGGGGGACCAAATGGTTATTCCAAGCAAACTGCGCAGGGCAATTTTGGAGGCTTTACATGTGGGGCATCCTGGCATTGTCAGGATGAAGTCTTTGGCTAGGAGTTACATGTGGTGGCCTAACATGGACAGGGAGATAGAAGAATGGGTGGCTACCTGCACACTGTGCCAGGAGTCCAGACCAGCTCCCCTAGAGGCGCCCGCTAAGGAGCGGGCGCGGCCTCAAGCACCCTGGTCTAGGGTGCACATTGACTTTGCAGGCCCAGTTCATGGCCAAACTTTCCTTGTAGTTGTGGACACTTATTCGAAGTGGTTAGAGGTAGTCCCGATGACCTCCACTACAGCAGAAGCGGTCATCAAAGTGCTACGAAGACTTTTCTCCACGCACGGCCTACCCGACGTCTTGGTCTCTGACAACGGCCCCCAATTCACGGCCATACAATTCGAGACCTACTTAGCAAGTCAGGGAATCAGGCATGCCCTGGTTGCGCCATTCCATCCGGCTTCCAATGGTCAGGTGGAGAGAATGGTGCAATCTGCAAAAGAGGCCCTCGCTAGGGTGGGCCCAGGGGATTGGCAAACAGGGGTCAATCACTATTTGTTAATCCAACACATCACGCCAAGTGCCACTACGGGGAGAAGCCCCTCTGAGCTTCTCATGGGTCGCCAGCTAAAGTCCCACTTAGACTGGCTACACCCAAACTATTCTGCCACATCGCCCCCTGACTCCACAAGCAATATTTGGAATTTTAGCGTATGGGTTGAATTTGAGTTTGAGTTTATTAAATTTATAAACCGCCCCCTCTCCCCGCAGGGACTCGGGGCGGTATACAGACATCGCATATATAAAAACAACAAAGCACAACACGAAAACCCAGACAAACAACGTAAACATACAGTCTGTATATTAGCCCAAACTAATTAATAGTTAAAAACAATCTAAAACCAATTAAAACCCCAAAATTTAAAATTTAAAAAGCCATCCAGGAAGGTCAGTAATAGATGTTACTTATGATTACAAATGGGCCAGGCCGGCTAGTCAGAACAGGTGGGTCTTGAGTTTCTTACGGAAGGAGCGGAGATCAACGGTAGTTCTAATATCGGGGGGGAGGTCGTTCCAGAGGGTTGGGCCCATCACAGAGAAGGCCCTACTCCTGGGCACCGCCCGCCCGCATTGCTTAGCGGAAGGTACCCGGAGGAGTCCCTCTCTGTGACTCAGTATGGGACTCAGTATATGCCCCCAACTAGGCCGGGGGGAACTATGTGGATCCCTGCCATGGTGATAGGCTCCAGCTGCGGCCTGGGAAAAGTTCCAGGAGGTTCCCCAGAGTGGAGCTGGAGAGCAGACAGGTCCGTCCGACCTGCCCAAAGAACCGATTCCAAATGAACTGCGCAGGTCTGGTAGGACTAAACAAAAACCCGCCTACCTGCGTGATTACGTGACCAATAGAAACATCCCAAATATGAGGGAAGGGGTGTTAGATATTCACTCTAACTACCATGGTTTTCCACCAAGGTCCTCTGTTCTGGCGAGAACAGAGGTTCAATCCTATTGGTTGATAGGTCTATAAAAGGGCTGCTGTCAGACCAAGCCATTGCGGGATTGTACATACTGTTCTACTGTTAATAAAGACCTGTTGTTGGTATAAGCCTGTGTCTGCTTTCTCAATACCCAATCTAACAGTTATTAATACTTCTATTTTTACCATCATGTTATTAACAGACTCTGGACTACAGTATACGAATTTCAGTTAGGTATTTCCCCTATGGAAAGATATGGGGCCATATCAGTCTGTATGGAAAAAAATAGAATCCACAGTTTTTAATATTTATTCTGGGAAATACAGAAAACAGAAGGTAACTTTAGCTATTGTATATGTTTTGACAATTGTTCCAGTTTTGAACTAATTATATACTCACATTTTTTAATTACTACCCATCCAGTTATTGGTTATCTGAGCCAAAGTACATATGATTTAAACAAGTTCAATACTTACATTGTGGCATCAAATATTTCTAGTACAATTTATTTTATTTTTCTGACATTCAAGTCATAATCAAATGAATGCTGTTATTTTGTCTTATATTTATTCCTCTCAGAGAAATCTTCAGCAACATTAAATATTAGCATTTCTTTCATTCATAAACTCCTTAATATTCCATGTAATTTTTTTAAATAGTGGAAACTAGCTGGTATATTTGCTATGTAATGAATCAAATGAAATGTAAAGCAACAAGAACAGAAAAAAAATCATATTTATAATCTCTCAACTAAAAAATACCAAGTGAAATTATAATAAATTGGAATGTTTTGTTAGATTTCTGCACTTGATTCTATTTACATAATTTTGCATTGTTGTATGAATAATTTGAAAACAAACATATTAACTTTAATTCATTTGATTTTTAAAATAAATATGACCAATAAAAACACATTTAGCCTTTGAATCCTTACAAATGAAGTATTATATTAGCGGACTTTCTTTGTTCTTCAACAATACCTGACAATATCTAACACTTTGCTCAATGAAGAAACTTAAAAATCTTTTAGATTTTGTTACATTAAAGTTATCTAATAAAGCAAGTTAAGATTATAAAAAGATGCATATATTTAAATGTCTTTACTTTGTAGGAGTTATATTGTATACTTTTCTCCTTATTACAACATCTGCCTTGCTATTCTGATACCTGACATACTCTCCAGCTTCTTGTCTTAAAATAATGTTTAACCTTAAATCTCTTTTAAGTTGGCATCATTTTTCTCCATCAACAACTTTAGGAAAATAACATATTGAACTATAAACCTATGTGTTATATGCATTTATCTAATAATATATGATTCACTGTGTCACACAAATGAAAAAGATTGTGTTAATACAATAGACTATGATTCATTCATCTAACTATAGCCAGGTGTGCTGTACAAAGTTTTGATAATTAGGATGAGTTGTGAGATTTTATGTTTATTATCAGTGTATGCTGCAGCATCACTTCTGTCAATAACTTTTTAAAATGTCTTGCACAGAAATTCTAAGTTGTGTGACTTTATATAATGCCTGCTTCTTTTATAATTATACCTTTTGTAGTATGTTATCTACTGCTAAGTAATAAAAGCACAGATCAATATTTTTCAGACTTCTCAAGTATCAGCATTTCATATGTTACTGATATTTTTAAAAAGTGCTAGCCTAGGGTTTCCTATGAAATAAATGACTTTAATACAGTTTTTTCAGGCAATTAATACCTGATTATCAAGGAAAATGTCATTTATATTACCCAATTATTAAGTAATGAATAAATAACAATTCTCTTAAAATATATCAGTATTGATTAGTGCTATGCTAACAAAATAAGGGAATTGCCAGTTTCAATCATTGCAAGATGTGCTGTACAAAATAAAAACAATCATTCCTTATTTCTAGTGAGTTTGTAAAATATCATATTGATTTTTGTGAACTATGCAAAATAGCAGTTGGGTTGAGTATTTTGATCTGGGGAGGAGGGGGGACTTGCTTTGGAAAGAAAGCTCTAACGAACATTACATAGATGGAGCCTTTGAGGACACATTAGTGCTTGAATGACTTCACAATAACTCTGTAAATGACGCATTTTAAAATTATGATACAATGGTATATTTTTGCAGACATCAAATCGTTTTCAATATAATATTAGCATACAATAAGTTTCTAATAAAGAGAGAAAAAATATGGAACCTAGGTAACAGAAATTCAATTTATTAATCAAAGTCTGCCACCTTGTGGTGGAACACTATTATTTTGATGATGTTATACAAGTTTGGTAATAAAACATCTGCAAGAAAACAACCAAGCTCAGATACAACCAAGGACCCCTTTTTGTTATTCTAAAATAATATTAGAACAGAATAAAATATAAGTTATTTAGTTAAAATAGATTAAGAGTAGAAATATAAAGCTGCTGAAAAATATTTTGCTCCATCAAAATTTTCACTTACGATAAAATGGCACTTGCCATAAATATCTGTTAAATGTCAGTTAAATTAAACATGAATTGCCTTCTACTGCATGTTGCATAATTTCTTGGCTATTTACTTAGGTATTTTTCTTGGTACTATTTTGAATTTAAATTAACAATGCATCACTACAATGGATAAATCACTATTCAGGTCAATTCTATATATATGTCATCCACATATTCACCAATATGAATTAATTAATATCTACCCTGTTAGTCACTGAAAAAAATTGAATGAAAATTATTATAAACATCCATGTAAATTGCCAAATGTATTTGGAGATTATTAGTCATTTCTATATTTGTGAAAATGATTTTAAAATGCTGCAAATGTTCTGAAATACAACTACCCATAGCATCATAAGAATGTTATCTGTATTTTTTTTAAATGGAGTCTCTATTCATCTACATTTTTAAAATTTTTGTTACTTCATGATTACATTTTACTGATGTTATTAATGATATCGACATATGGATGATTAAAATTTAAACTAATATTTTAATAGTTTTTAGTAAACTTGGATTGAATTCAAGCATGGGCTTCAAGCCTATACAAACATTGTTAAAAGCAAATACCTTTCAGTTCTATGAGATTTATCTTTGAACATGCATACATTGGGAGTTACTTGATCTTTAGCCCAATTTAATTTTTTGTTGCTTCAATAGGAATGTTTAATTAGTTGCGGCTTCCCCACTTCTTGGGGGGCACAGGACGCCCCGCAGAGGCGTCCTGCCGGAGGGGTGACACCGCGGGGGATCCCTGGATCGGCAGCGGCCGGCAGGAGGTCCCCTGCCTCGCCCAAGGCACCGGGGAGCAGATCGGAGGACGCGTGGGCGTTTTCGCTGAGAGGCTGTGCGGAGAATGAGCAAGCAGAAGGAAGCAGCTGCGGTGCGGTGAGGCGCAAACCCCCCTCCACTCCCTTTACTGACTTGAAGAATTTGCCAGCAGTTTAAAACCTTTTCTTTTGGCTGACTTGAGAGGCGCGGCTGAAGGGTGGGGAATTTCCCCCCCCCTCGGACAGGCGGCTTGGAACAATTTTGCTCTCAGCCCCAGGGGAAGGAGGAGGGGGGAGAGCCAACCAATGATGCCACACCCTTGCTTAAAGTGATTTTCTTTGAACTTAACCTCATAATATACTGATGATCTGAAAACTTTGGGAACTTTGAAAACTTTGTTATGCTTCTAAACCCGAAGCTGGCAGGGCAAGATGGCACACTTCCGTTGTCTTCATGAACTGTGAAACCTGACTCCACCTTTAAAAATTCAGGCTTCCGGTCTTTGTCTCCGTGCTACTCAGATAAATCTCTTGTGGATTGCTACTCTTTGATCTCCCTGGAGTGAAAAAACTTTGCTCTACTGCCAGGGTGATTAGAGAAACTCTCTTCTGCCTGGACCTTCTGCCTCCTGGACTCATCTGGCTGCTCTGCCGTTCTGACTGTCCATTCTCTACACTGACTGAACTCTTTATTTCATAAACAATGCCTCCTAAAAGACCACCTCCTGGAAAGCCTGGCTTTGCTACCTCTGCCCCGACATCAGCAACTTCCAGCCCTGCTACATAATCAAAGATAACAGACCTGATGCAACCTAAAAGTACAGAGATGGATTTCCAACAAATGCTTCAGCAACTTTTACAGGGACAAGAGAAAATCAAGAAACAACTAAAGGAGATGAAAGAAGAAATTAAAGAGAATCAGGCCCAAATGTATAAGAACTCGCAGAGACTGGACCTTCTGGAGGGTGGGGCGGCTGAGATGAGGGAGGGGGTGGAGGTGGTGCAGAAGGGAAACAAAGAACTTGATACCCAACAGATGAAAACAGAATTTGAGAGAATGTCCTTTTACCTTAGATTTCAAAATGTGATGGAAGCAGATGATGAAAATATAAGGGACATCATGACAAATATTTTGGCTGAATACATTTATAAAGAAAAACAACAGATGGAATGGGAGATAGATCTGGTTTATAGAGTGAATTCAGCCTATGCTAGAACACACAACGTACCCAGGGAGGTACATATTAAATTCCTTAGAAAAAGCACAAGAGACGAAATTCTGGGTGCACAAAGGGGGCAAGCCTTGACATACCATGATAGGGAAATAACCATCCTGAAGCAGATCCCCAAGAAAGTGAGGAAAAAAAGAAAAAATTATTCGCAATTAGCGAATAAATTATACCAGAAGGGGGTGTGGTTCAGATGGCTGATGCCTGAAGGTATGTTAATATTCTGGGAGGAGACAACAATTAGAATCAATACACCCATTGAGGCACAGGCCTTTATGGAAAAAAACAAAACACACCTAGAAAAAACAGAAGATCCTACAACAGATATGCAGGACACGGGAGGGGCCGGAGCTCTGTCGGCGGGGGGAGATGGGGCAATACCAAGAAAGCTCAGATCACAAAAATGAATAAGAAAATCTTTTTGATATAAACTGATCGAAAGTATCAATGGAATTAACATGTGGACTATATACTACTATGTATTAAACTGATTGAAAGTATCAATGGAACTAACATGCTGACTATATATGACTATGTATTAATGATTTTTACCTAGATGTATACTATGAGTTTGGAGGGAGGGGGCGCCTACCACACTTTGCAACTGCCAAAATTTCTATACCTTTTCCACTACCTTTTCCCTTGTAAATTTTTTAAAAAAACCAATAAAACTTTGTTTTAAAAATAAAGGAATGTTTAATTAGTTGCAACTTATATCCCATCTATTTAAAAATTTGAGATACCTCATGAGTCATATACGTTTCCTTTAAAAAAAATTAGCTCTTCGTGTTCTTGATCTGCTGCAGATTTCTACCATTGTGATGGTAATTGGTTCCTGCTCTGGCAGATTACTGTGATCTGCTATGAGGTCCTGCAGCCAGTTTGCACTGGTGTTATGTGTTTTCTCTTTCTCCCATATGTTCATCACAAGATCCAATCACTCCACTGTCCCAAACTGGAGATGCTCCTCAGTCATGCCACTCCAGGTGCAGGCTGAATCGTCCTTGACTCCCAGAGAAAAGAATGCTGTTATGGCTATATATCTCTACCATTCCATGCAATCCCCTCTCCCCGTTTCCCACAGCCCTAAGTGTGGCAGTCCTAAAGATCCAGAGAAAAAGATGGCTTCCAGGGCTGACAAGAGGTAGAATACCTGGCTCACATCCTATTTGAGTATTGCTTGTATAAAGGGACAGAGACAGGTACCTCGGTCTATATATTAAACCAGGGTTGTCAAACTCCCAACCCGCAAGCCGGATGTATCATGCACTGGCCATGTCCATGCGCAGTTTAGCAAAGAAGGAAAAAGTTCTGATACATCACATGACTCCACCATGACGGCGTGAGTTTGACACCTTTGTACTACACGAATGATCCATTGGGAACCCCGTAACAAAACAACTTACCATATGTGCGGCCAGAATTTGAAAATAACATTTAATACAGCACAGTACTTGAACAAAATGGTTTGGCTGAGATCAGCATATGTAGGACTGATTGGAGTAGATTGTAGGGGTGACACTGAAATATAATTTATCATATTTTATTTATCCATATATTAAATTATTGCATTTTATTCCAATTCCATTTTAAACAGTTATCAGATTTTAGTAACAATTTGGGTTTGGAAATCTGCACTTTGATATAGTCCAAAGGCTAATCAATAAAGTAAACTAGCTACATTCTTAATCTTTCTTTTTTGCATTATTCTCCCCATACTTTTTAGTGTTTTCTTTTTATCCTTTTGGTTAGCATATTTTTTATTGTAATATTTATTAAATTTACACAAAAAGATTTTGCATATAATCATCCACTAATCTTTTTTTTAAAAGGATGTTTATTGATTTTTAAACATTTATAGGGAAGGGTAGGTGGATATACAAATTTTTTTGGCAGCTACATCATGCTGAAAGTAGAAATCTCTCCAAATCTCACAACTTTTGCAGAAAGAAAAAAAAAGATAAAAGATAAGCAAAAACAGCATCTTATTATACATTGTATCAACCATATGTTCAATCATCTCTTTTGCCACTTTCTAATATATCAACAATTACAATAATATTTCAAATACATTTATTTGACCCAAGTCTTTTCAGTATTGCTCCCTCCCCCTTGTCCCCTGGCGGAGCCTCAGTCCCTCCCTCCCTCATATCTTGTATATTATCACCTTTTTCACTACCTCTTATAGTTTCATCCTCTAGGAGGGAACTGTGTTTTTTCATGAAGGTCTCTGCCTCCACAACTGAATTAATTCTATTTCCCTCCCAGAAAATCAACATTCCTTCTGGCAATAACCATCTAAACCAAATTCCTTTATTATATAATTTCTTTGATAAGGAGGAATACTTCCTCCTCTTTTCTCTTATTTTTTTCGGAATTTGTTTAAGAATGGCAATTTCTTTATCTTTATATTTTAGTGGTCCCCCCCTTTGGGCTCCCAAAACCTCATCCCTCATGGTCTTCCTAAGAAATTTAACATGGACTTCCCTTGGAACATTATGTGTTCTGGCATATTCTGAATTGATTCTATAAACCAGGTCCATATCCCACCACAACTGTTCTTCATCTCTCTTAATGTATTCTGCTAAGATTGTACATATAATATGCTTAAGGTCTTCATCTTCTGTCTCGGGTAGGTTCTGGAATCTGAGAAAAAGGGACATTCTTTCAAGTTCCATCTTTACCATGAAGTTTTCCAGTTCTCTATTCCCCTTCTGAGTTGCCTTCACTTCCTCCCTCAGCCCAACCACGCCCTCCTCCAGTACTCCAACCCTCTGCTTATTTTCTATTGTTTGCTGCTGTGCATCTCTGAGCTGCTCTTTAAAATCTGTCAGTTCTTTTTTCAGTTCTTCCTATCCCTTCATAATAGCCTGAAACATTTGGTCAACTGATAAGTCCTTTGTGCTCTCTCCAGCCACTTCTTGTTGTAAGAATGATAAAGTTTTTGTCTGTTGGATCGTTGGGCTAGATGCAGAGGAGGCAGGCGCCGAGGCTGCCTTCCCTGACAGTGGTTTTCTGGGCCCCATTTGTTAAGCTCCGGGATAAGTGTAAGTCCTTATACAGAAGAAATGGCGTCTGTGGAGTGCGCAGTTGGGTGATACCAAGGAGGCAGACAAGCCCAGAAGTGAATGTTAATCCTCAGTCATAGTTCCAAGCCAGAAGAAGAGAGTCAAATAATCCAAATCCTGAAAGACCATAAAACAGGGGAGGCTCCAGAAGTCCTTCGGGAGGTAACAGTAATATAAAGCAAGAAATTTCTTCAAAGGTAGTCTCAAAAGGCTAGTTTCATTTATTAGAGCGAAGAAGAAGGAAGTGAGCCATCTTGGCTCCGCCTCTCACAGGGAACCAGGGAGCAAAGCATTCTAAGTTTCCATAAGGCTTTTAAAACAGCTCAGGAATCACTTCTTGCAATTGTGATGTAAATCTTTCTCATAGTTAGTACAAGTGGGTAATTCAACGTTTTACTCTCTCACTCCATTCCGAGATCAAGAGATAGTTTAAATGCCGCTTTAACTGAGGGGGGGGGTAACCCCCCCCCTCCAATCTTGCAACCTCAAATAGATTGAATCCACAACTTGCAAATAGCTGTTGCTCATCCATTAAATGGTGTTAAAATAGATTAGGGCAAACTTCTCATCTCCAGCACTTCACTGCAACCTCTGATTGATTACTTCCCTCCAGAATCCATTCGGCGAAGGCACAGGCAGCCAACAGCTACGCCATGCGCCCCCCTTCGCTCCCTGGCTCCTGGGGCGAGACTGGAAACCCCCCGATGGCTGCTGCCGCTTCCAGGGGCTCCAGCAAGCCGCCCTATGGCAGGTGGTCCCTCCAAGACCCCCTGTGCTCCCTAAAGGAGCCCACCGGAGAGACGAGCAGCGGACGGCAACATCCCTCACCTCCGGGAACCAGAAGTGATCTCAATCATCCACTAATCTTCATCTTCAGACACAATGACAAATAATTGGGGGGTGGAGGTGTTAGTTTAGAGACACAAGATTGGGAATAACAGGTTACTACCTATATGGCTTTAACTTGCAGAGCATATACTTAATGTGAGGTTTTAAATAGTCAGGTCTAAAGGTTTGCCTTTAAGGCAAATATTTCATAATGCAAGTAATATTGTGAAATGCTAAAATTATACTTGTTAATGTTTCACTGAATATGTGAGTTTAAAAAGAGCATCAGAAATAAACAGAAACCTCAGACAAGAGATTGGGAGCAATGGTAGAGTAGGTAAAATTTAAAGAAGAATATACAAGATAATCACATTTCATTGTGATCAGCATGCACCTGTTGCTTCTGTGGTTAGATAATTGTTGTTGCAAGACAGTTCATGTCTCTAAAATAAAAGAGAAGGAAGCAGCAAAAACAAAACAAAACAATAAAAAACAAACTAAGCAGCCTGGCAATTTGAACATCAGTTCATTTTCTGCTTAAGATGGCGAAAGTATTACCATATTTTTCAGAATATAAGATGCACCAGAGTATAAGACGCACCGGAGTATAAGACGCACCAAGGTTTTGAAGAGGCAAATTAAAAAAAAAAAGTTTTTACATTCTGCAAATCTCCCCAAAATGGCCTGTTTTTCACAAAAACGGGCCCGTTTTTTTTTCTTCAAAAAAAGGGCATGAATAGCCCTTAGGAGGCTTGTAGAGTGTTCCTGGAGTGGGGGGATGGGGGCCAAAACCAAGCAAAAAATGGCCTGTTTTGCGCAAAAACAAGCCTGTTTTTGTCAAAAAAGGGCATTAGGAAGCTTATAGAGTGCTCCTGGGGCCTGGGGAGGGGAAATTGAGCAAAAACGGCCCATCTTTTGCTCATTTCTGCCCTCCCCAGCCCCCAGGAGCTCTCTGAAAGCCTCCTACAAGGTATGCACGGCCATTTTGGTGAAGGGGCGGGCTTTCAGGAGGCAAAAAATGCTGTATTCTGTATATAAGATGCACCCAGATTTTCAGCCTCTTTTCTGAGGGAAAAAGATGCATCTTATACTCTGAAAAATACGGTAATTTCCTGGCAAATATATGAATAAATAAGACAGCAAAAAAGTAACATTTTAAAATATTTTATTCTAGCTCATTTCCTGATGATGAAAAAACAGGGTTTTTCATTTATTTTCACCTGTCTCCCCATTCCAACTTTGGTACAGTTCAGCCAGCTTACTTGATCTAAATTAATATATGAACAGAAAGAGATACAGAGAAGGAAAGGCACGTATCAACAGTTAAACAGCCCACCTCAAATAGGGTTTTTTTTAATACTGGAAGATGCTGCACCCCAGAAGTATCCAGAATTTTCTGTGGTGTTCAAGCTACTCCAGTATCCTTATATATGGGAGATACTGTGTTATCTTCAGTGTTGAAATAAAATTCAATGTTCAGCCAAATTCCGTACATACTGTAGTATTAGAACAAAGCCAACTTTTCGGTCCCTAAGATAGGAAGAACTTTTTCAACTATAACTGAACCTGAAGTTCTAGAAGTTGGCTATTTCTATTTTAAAGGTTCTCCTGAAAATGTCACATATTTATTATATTCATGACTATTAGCCAGTAGAATTCAATTAAGCTGGTACAGTTGAAGCTAAACAATTTTTTCCCATGCATTCTGAAAATTGAACAAGATTCTAGTATATGGAAGAAACAACAATAAATATAAATATATTTTGTAAATCAATTTCAATATTTTTCTGTATTTCCATTAATAAAATGGAAAGTGGCTGAGAAATCAATTCTAAAGCCTATAACGATTGGCCCTGAATTTGATAAAAGAAGGAAATAGTAGTCTTGCAATGTTGCATAACAAGAAAATGGGGCTAAGAAGAGAAGGAAAGAAAGAATAAAAGATGACATTGTTCAGAAGATCAGAGAGGACAGAAAATCATTTATTGATAGGCAGACATGGCAGAAATAAGAGGAGATTTAAGGGCACTTCATCAAATTACTAAGTGATTGGCAGGAGATTTAGCTACAGAAAAGATAATCCAATAAAAGGAAAAACCTTTATTGAACTAAAGGGAAAAAGCATTAAAGATTTGAGCAGCTTTTCTATGCCACCAAAACTAACACTCAATTTTGATAACATAGAAAAGGTTATAGAACTTGACATTCACTCTTTAAAAACTGCTTCTGAATGTTGAATATTAAAAAGATGAAAGAACATCACAGTTCAACTGCTCAACATAAGTAGTATGCAACTAACTTCATAATATTACTCTGCTTTCTCAAAAGGCATTGGGCGGAAGCTACAATCAAAATGTTCTCAGAAGTCGTGCAACTATCTATATAAATTAATTTAGGATTATCAAGGTTTAAATTCCAAAAAAAATACTTTTCAGAACCATATTGACTTTAACATTACATTTATTTAAGATACAATCTCCAAAGAACAAGTAGTGGTTGATCTAGTCAAATATTATTAGATTAACATTTTTATTCAAATATTTATTTTAAATATTTTATTTATTTGCTTTAATTTATATTTTTTCCATATCAAATATGATTTAATTCTGGAAGAGAAGACGTACTTCTTTTCCATTATCAAAAGCTGGTTAGGGACAGAATGGAGGGTGTCCCCATCTCTGAAATGCACCACTTTTTAGTCATGTAGTACCAATCATGACTTTAGAGCAAAAATAGGGAAATGACTTGTTATCCATGATTTCAACTGTGGAAGGTTCAGAAAACAAGCACACCCAGAAGAATTTGCTCTAACTTTATTGTAAGGCGACATTAACAGTATCATGCAAGTCTGAAAAATACATCTCCCTTCTTCATCCTTATAGTACAAGAAACTAGGGAGATGATCTTTTCTCAGATATTTTTATTCCACATTCTCACTGCTGCTTGTCTGACTGTTGTTAAGTATATGGCTCTTCCACCTGTCTCCCTTGTAATTCTTACATACAATTACAATGACTCTCTGGTGGTCTTTAGGGACATTGTACCAGACATACTGTAATTCATAACTAGATGTGAAATTTCCTTTGTGAGATTGGCCATACGCCATAGTCTACTGTTTGTTTGTTTACCTTCCTTTCTGTAGCATAAAGCCATTCCTGCCAGAGTACCTTGAATCTGTGGCCAATGTGACAATTGAAAACCATCACCTCTGTGAAGGATATGGGCTGCTTAAAAATGTGGTAGCTAAAATAAATAAATTTGTTGATGGAGTCCCCCAGGCTTATGTTTCTGAGAGACTTAAACCTGATTTCATTGGGCCTGGATTCAGAGGTTGCTTGAAATGTATGGCCACCATGACAACTGTTGATCTGATCTAATTTATTAATGGTCCAACCTACAATGAAAATCACTCACTAAATCTGGTTTTGTCCTGGGGCAATGGCATATTGGTTTGGCTTTGGAGGAAGTTAACATCATTCCTTTGCTGATTCCTCTCATTCCAGGAAGAAGGGAATAAAATCCAGAGGGCAAAAGGGTAGCAAAGTTTAAATAGTTTGGTTGGGAGTTAAGAAGGACCCTCTGTAGCAATTCTCAGATTATACCTACAGCATGATGATGCAAATAGTTGCTTTACTTTGGCAAAATTTCTGTCCACAGATGAAGAACAGTAAAAAAAACTTTTCAGAAGTACTGTAATTCTATATGTCTTTTTGGTTCTTGGGCCTAATAATTCCCTTTGCCATAACTTTCAATGGAGCTTCAATATATATTAAGCATATAAATTGAATAAGGGGAGAGTATATAATCTTGTCTGATTCTTTTCACAACTTTGAGCGAACCTATTTCATCATGTTCCTTCCAACTTGTGGCTTTCTATCCTATGTATAGATTTTTCATGAGTACAATGAGTTGTTTTGAGTTTCCTATTTTTCATAAGCATATCACACTACTTGACAATATAATTGAAGGCCTTTCTTTAATCAATAAAGGACATATTGACTTCTTTTTAGTATCATTTCTTAATTATGCAGTATGCATCAGCAATAATGCTATTTTTCCTTTTCTAAAACCAGCCTAAATATATAGCACAACTCTTTCATGTATGACTCTAATCTGCTCTGGATTATCCTAAGAATTGTTTATCTAGCACATGAAGAATACTGCAATTTATTGAATGGTCAGTCAAGATTTCTTGGGACCCAAACTACTAACATTAATTTATTATCAGTTTTTAGTAAATAACAGACACACAAACAAAACCAAACACAAATTCATAGCTTGTTAGTACATCAATAGTGTGGCTTTTTAAACAAAGTATTTTATCTGCAGGTAAGAGGCAGCGTATGAATTTAAACAATTTAATGATTTTAGAGGTGTTTTTTTAAAATCCTACCTTAAATGAACTAGGATAAGGATCAATGTATTTTATGGCAGTCCAACTCCTGGAATGGGGATTCCCCAGAAACTCTACATGATGACTTTCAACATCTCCATTAAAATCATATTTCACATACTGTCCATCAATTGGATCAGGAGAAAGAATGGCAGGCCATCTTAAAATAAAATGTTTTCAAAAATAAGTCCAGAGAAAAATAAAAAACATGGGTCTATGCTATATTGAGGAAGTAACATGTTTGGAGACATATCAACAAGATACTTATTGAGTAACCATTATAGCAATTGTAAGTAAGAGAGAAAAAGCAGACAGAAGGTAATAGGAAATGAAAGATAGACCATCCTATGCTTTTAAAACCTTGCTAAGAATAGAAGATGAGTAGTTTTTCAGAATATAAAGTCGTTATTGTTTCTAACATACACTTTCCTACTGAAACCAACTGGGAACTCTAATTAGTGGATTCAGGGGATCCACAGACCCACTAGCCCACTTCTATCTTGTGCTCCACTTTCATGGGCTTGCCAAAGACTTCTGTGATGGACTTTCTGATTTGCATTCACCCTATGAATTTGCATATTAAGACTGTGCTGTTAATTTGACCAAAATGATATAACTATATTTCCTATATTTCCCATGTTTCTTCAACAAATTTAGAGGCAATATTTATGTTTATCAAAAATATTTTCTTTTACTAACCACAATTCTTTTTCATAAATATATAGTTCTGACATATTTTGGTTTATAGTAATATCAATACCACCTAGACTTATATACCACTTCATAGTATTTTATAGCCCTAAGCAGTTTAAAGAGTCAGCATATTGGCCCAACAATATGGGTCTTCATTTTACCAACTTCAGAAGGATGGAAGGTTTAGTCAACCCTGAGCTGATCAGAATTGAACTCCTGACAGTGATCAGTGAATTAGTTTGCAATACTGCATTCTAATCATTGTGCCACCACGGTTTATATTACAAATTATTGGAGAACTGTAATGGAAGCTAAATAGAAAATCATTATGTTCCCTAAGGTTTAAGAACATTTGTAATCTCTATCACAACAATTTTTTTTAATTATCTGTAATTAATACTTAACTTTTAAAACCTTACCTTGGCCATGTTTTCATTTTTGCCAGAACCAAGCTTCCTAATTGAAACTTTGAATAAATAAATTTTAATCCATGTTTTTGAAATTGAGACTCCTTGGGAAAATATTCCTCAGCAACAGAACATTTATTAAACTGTGGATCAATATTCATATAGCAGTACCATGGTGCATTAGAATCAATATTTCCTACATCATTTTGCAGTAACAGTCTCCATTTTAAACAGCTCCTGTTCTCACATTGTATCCACACTTTACCTATGTAAAAATTATTTTCTTTTACAGAATCCATATAACTTTTCTTTACTCTTCTAGTTTATAGAATATTTGTTCCCCCTGAAACATAAAACAAAAAACTATATTAAACATAAATCAAATTTTCATGAAAATTGTATTTCTGTAAAAACTCTGTTAATAATAATAAAACACTAGCTATTCTCAAAAATAAGTATAGTTAACTTCTACAGCTTGAGAAAAATACAGTGGCTATATGGGTAAAAATTATACTTAATTTATGAAAACATGTACAGGTAGCTCTCAATTATAACAGAGCTATAAGCAATACAGACAGTTCTCATGTACAGGTAGTTCTCAACTATAATTATGATTGTAAGTTGTTGCAGGAATTAGATAGGTTACCATTTTTATCACCTTTCCTGCGGCAATCATTAAACAAATTCTGTAATCATTAAGCACATCTATTTTATCCAAAATCTGGTTTTCACTAGAAACCAGAGGCAAAAAGTGGAAATCATTTAAAACTGTCAAAAATCACAATCATGTGACTCTGTTTCAAATGATTCTAAAATGAGCTGGTTGCAAAATGCAATCACATTTATTTATTTATTTATTTATATTTGGTGCTTCTAGACCGCCCCCTCTCCCAGAAGGGACTCGGGGCGGTGTACAGTCCATAGAGAATATCACAAAATACAATAAAAAAGTTAAATATGTACAGTTTGGAGGAGGTTGAAATGTGTTGAACCGGAGAGGCGAGAGGACCGACCCCTGTGGCACTCCACAAGTGAGTGGCCTCGGGGTCGACCTCTGTCCCCGTCAACACACATTGCCTCCGGTCGGAGAGGTAGGAGCCGAACCACCGCAAAACGGTACCTCCGACTCCTATCCCCTCCAACCGGCGCAATAGGATACCATGGTCGATGGTATCAAAAGCCGCCGAGAGGTCTAATAGGACCAGGATAGAGGAACAACCTCTATCTCTGGCCCTCCAGAGATCATCAACCAACGCGACCAAGGCTGTCTCTGTGCTGTGCCCGGGTCGGAAGCCGGATTGGCGTGAGTCTAGATACTCGGATTCGTCAAGGTGTCGTGGAAACACGGGTCCATTAAACATGTGGTGGGTCGCAGCCGTCCACGCAACCTATCCAAATCCTCGGGGGCAACAGAATCAAACTCCTCCCAGGATGGTCTCACAAGACTCGCTGTTGGCGGCCCGTCCGGTCCACTGAGGGGGGCCCATCCGCTCCGGATCTGAGCGACTTTATCCTGCAGATATTCCCCAAACTCCTCTGCTCTGCCCTGCAAGGGTGCCCCCTGCGTCCTCTGTGACAAGAGGGAGCGGGTCACCCTAAACAGGGCGGCAGGGCGGTTATCCGCGGACGCAATAAGAGCAGCGCAATGTCTACGTTTGGCCGCCCTTAATGCCACAAGGTAGGTCCGTAAGTAGGCTCTTACCTGTGTTCGATCAGATTCGGAGCATGAGGCCCTCCACCTGCTCTCTAGACGTCTCCTATGGCGCTTCATCACCCTCAGCTCCTCGGTATACCAAGGAGCCCGGGTGGGTCGCTGCCGCAGGAGAGGTCGCAAAGGCGCAACCCGGTCCAAGGCCCCAGCCGCCGCCCTATTCCAGGCGGCCGCTAGGTCCTCTGACCGAGCGTGGGTCAGGGCTACAGGTAATGGCCCAAGCTCCGTCTGGACCCTATCGGGCTCCATCAGGTGCTTGGGGCGGTACCAGCTTGGACCATCTGGTCCCGCCTCCTCGCGGTGGGGGGTAGCGCCAGGGAAGTCCAGCCGGAGACATGAGTGATCTGACCATGACAGGGGTGTAACAACAAAGTCCCCTATACCCAGATCACTCGTCCACTGCTCAGATACAAAAACAAGGTCCAATGTGTGGCCACCTTCGTGTGTGGGGCCCTGAATTAACTGGGTCAGGCCCATGGCTGTCATGGAAGCCATGAACTCCCGAGCCACCTCAGACGCTGCTCCCGTCGACAGCAGGTTGAAATCCCCCATAACCACAAGCCTGGGGATCTCAACCGCCGTCTCCGAGATCAGCTCGAGGAGCTCGGGCAGGGCCGCTGATGTATAGCGAGGAGCCAAGTATACAATGACTGTGGAAGGTATTATGTAGCTATTGAAACTTTGAAATTAGGTCAAATAACTGTTTTTATGAAAAGCAAACTGCTTCTGTGATTATACTTGCATAAACTTTTCTTACTGGTTAAGCTCACTTAGCCCCATTAAACAGATCATTAATATGTGGCCTAGAACAAGGAAAATAGTTTTCCGAAAAGATAGCTGACATGAGATATTTGGCATGCTTGTAAAAGAGCAAATATCCTACCTCACACAGAATGGCTGGTATAAGTTGCAAATAGAAGTTTATAAAGTCAGATTTGATGAGTCTGAAACAATAAGTGTTATCATCATATTAGTATTTAATGCAGCATTTCAGAAGCTGCTTAAAGATAACAATGAACCCAAATAGTTTTTGCTTTTCAACCTGGATCTAAGAGCATTTCCATATTATCATGGCTTCATCATTAACTGAATTTCTCAAAAACATTTAACCATACCCCATTATAATCTTAATAATAAAAACAAAGAAGATAATAAATGAAGTTCACTGTGGTATTGTAGGATGGCCCCCCTCCTGAGAATAAAATATTATTTATTCTTAATATTAAAAAGACGAAGAATAGAATATTTCCCTTGAAGGAAGAGAGACATCTTCTTAAAGGCAGAAAGCAGTCCTAGTCTTCCTGCTATAGGAAAAGAGCCTCAAGCAGAAGCATGAAGAGGCTAATCTTTAGGAATGGAGATTTTGTCAGAAAGACTGGGCCACTCTATTCATAAGCAAAGGGAAACTAGAAACTCCAAATAAGCAACACAATTGGCAAGGAGCCAAATCTGACAAAATTAGCTCAAACAAAACACCTAGGATTTCCTTTCCCCCTTTTGCCTATAGAGCCAGCTATGACCCCATAGGAATCTGGCAACAGCCATTAAAATATTAAATGACATATTCTTGCACAGGAACAGGCATCTCAATCACAAAGCCCCAAATAAGGCATAAAAGTCCACCTACTCTCAACCCCATTTTGTCAGTTACCCCAGAAACATGCTGCTGTCACTGAAATTTCTGTCTACCAAATAAACAGAGACCTTCTTTCCTGCAGCCTGCCTCCATTTTATTTCAGCGTCTTTCTTCCAGCTTGGAATTGGACTTGGTTTTTCTTCCAACGCTATCCTGAGCTATTTCAAGTTCTATAATGAGAAAAATCCTCACACAAGGGAACAAAATAAAAAGGGAATTTGAAAACTAAGAATATTAGAATTTAATAGACTAGCCTTCTGTACAAGAAAAAGTAGAAATTTAAAGAATGTTGCTCTGATGCCTACTGTCTTGACTGGGTTTCTTAGAAGGAGCTGTCAAAAATGAAGCCATCATTTTCCTTGCTAAGATGACTGATACTCTGAGCCCAGGAAGAAAGTTTTAGTCAATAGTTCTTTCTAATAAGAAAAAGACACATTAAATTGACTCTACTGCTAAGGTAATGATCAAGTGGCTGCATTCAATTCAAGAATGATTCAGATATCTCCTGTAGAGCAATCTCAGGTTACAAGCTTCAGGCTAAAGATACAACTTACTAATGATACCTGCTTCCTACTGCTTCTTCCCTAACGTGTTAGTTGCACCATCTTTTTACCGCAGCTCCCTGCTTTTTTACTAAATTTTATTGCACGTGATTTTACAGTGACACTAGATTTTCTATATTACTTTAAAGGCAATGCAAAGAAATCACATGGCATCTATGACAAATGTCTGTTGGTTCTTATACAAATCAAGCATGGAATGGAATAGAATAGAATAGAATAATTCTTTATTGGCCATGCATGATTGGACAAACCAGGAATTAAAGATAAAGAATATCCATATATTTGAGTTTGATATCCTATGAATAGTATTGTTTTCTACCTTTACATTTTGGCAAAGAATAAATTTTTGCTTTAAAATATTTTGGTTCATTGGAATGTGACTATATTTTTGTACAAAATTCATCTTTATTCATTTTGACCTTAGATTACTTACTGCAATTAATATCACCCTCTGAAAGTTCAGTGATGAAATCATAAAATGTATTTATGAATACATGTATGAATGCATTGTAGGTATGTGTATTATGTGACATATACACATCTTATATATCTCAGAATGAATTATATATCTCAGAATGTCATATACATTACACTATATTATTCTGACATATATGTTTACATGTAATATACTACAGAATGTTGATGCATATTGTTTTATGTTTTAAAACGATCTGGAAAGATTTAATTCTAAAATGAAGCCTACAGATTGCATTAAATAAATTGATGTTTGTCCATATGTAGTTTTCTATAATTTAACATCTTCAACATAAACTCTTTTCCCACTTCCTTCTCAATTGGAAAGTGTTTGATATTGCTTCAATTGTGAAATGATTTCCCAAACATGTAAAAGCTATCTTTGTAACATTTTAATTCCAACCATATACAATGCTCTAATCTAAAAATTGTACTGATGATCAATTTTAAGCCAATACTTTATATAGGCTAAGAATAGATGGGCAATTGCAATCTTTCAAGCTTCCAAATGTCATAGCCTTAAAAACAGATGCAAAATATAAAATTTTAGTAATAATGTTGCCTCAAAATTATTTTTTTATTGTTTTTCCTCTTTTCAGGCTAATTTTTGTTTTTTAGATCAATTATTGTAGATGTAGTTGATGAGGGACTTCATGTGTGCAGTAGGCTGGGCTTTATCTGATTGGTTTCATTTTCTTTTGTTCAATGCACTGACAACGCTGTTATTAAATATCTGTACAATTCATGCATATCATATGAACAAATAGAAGGCGGCTATTTCGCAGCGAGAAAACGAAATAGATGGCCAGCAGCTTTTTCTCCTCTGAGGGGAAATAAAAACCATACCTCATCACGTGAGGTAGCTCCGTAGCATTCCGACAAAACCGTCGGCAACGACGGACTACATTTCCCTTCTCTCCTTGTTCTCTCCCCCCTCCCCCCCCCCCACTGCATGCCGGGAACGGGACTGCCCCAGAAGAAAATCGCCGGGGCGGGTTTCGGTTCTACGGTCTCGCAAAATCAGTGAGGAGACTACGAATCCCGGCATGCCTCGCTACTGATACCCATTTCCCCCACTGAAGTGGCAGGTTATTGCCTGTACACGTTACTGTCATGTGAGATGGTGGGAGTTTCCTGGTGAGTCTGAGGGAGTGAAGGGAGGAAAGAGAAAGAATGGCATCGTGCAGCTGCGGGGAACTTTGGTTGAAGTTACATCTGCTTCTGGGCTGCGAGGAGAAGAGGAGTCTAAACTAAAGTGGCCTCCCTTTCTTGCCCCCCCCCTTCCTCCCGCAGCGACCCTGTCCTGTTAACTGGTGCGTACGGAGACGAAAGGGCCCCGCCCACTTCAGCCGCGAGCTTGCTGGCTGCAGGTAACTCTTTGCATTCCGCAGCGTCTTCCCTCCTGGTTGTTGGCCTCTCTTCCCTGGCCCGCCAATCTAGGGGCGTCAATCAAGTTTCCAAGAAAAAGGCCATGGTCGCTTGGCCTATTTCTCCCAAGCAAAATAGTGGCCCCAATTTGGGATTGGTTAGTTCAGCACTGGCCAGTGTTTTGTTCACTTAGCCACTGAGTTTCCAGCACTAGTTATTGAATTAACCCATTGATTGGTTTTGTAGAATTTATTGAACCACAAACTGACCATGAGATCTATATGTGAATAACATACAGCAAGGTCAACATTACCAGCCCTGGCATTTTGTGAAAATTCCTGTGCTGGGTTTTATCGAATAAAACATATACAGGAACTGAGTTCTTTATTTTAACAAGTCTTGCTGTGGTGTATGCATGCACAAGATTGCAATTTTCCTTTATGTTGAAAATAATTGCTTAACTATTGCTAATTGTTTTTTTCCAGAAATGAGAGAATTTGTTTTATGTGGACTGTTAGTCTGATACACAAAATACTAAAGGCAAAGTATGTATTTCTTTTTCTTTTATTTATGAGAATTCAGATTCTCTAAAACTTTTGTTTATAAATCACATTTATAGCTGCCTAGGATTGTTATGAGTTGAGCAATCTATAAATGTGATTTATAAATAAACTTCCTTGAAACATCTCTGTGAATGTTAGAACTTTCAGTTTTGAAATGTCCTTGCATGTACTTAGAACTGAACCTTTGTTATTTTAATTTGATTGTTAATGAAAGAATAAGGAGAAATAGAATGAAAAATATCTGGCAGCATTTCAGAAAGGGAAGTATGCTATCCATTCATGGAAGCTATCAGGGATAATCGGACCAGATAACATGTCCTTTTGTTCAGTTACTAAAACATGGCCAATAGCAATGTACATTTCAAATGAACAATGCAATAAAATGTCAGTGCTGTTTGTGAATAGGCATAGTTAAGCTTTGCAGAATAAACTGTAGGGTGGATAAGCACTCAGTTTGGAATACAGCTATACCTCACTTAGTGATGGTCTCGTTTAGTGACTGTTTGCAGTTACAGTGGTGATGCACTCAATCTTCACATTTATGATCTTTGTAAATGTCTAAAGCAAAAGGAAGCCAAAGCAAGATCTTAAACACAGTTGTGATTCTACTTAGTGACTGCTTCGCCTAACGACTGAGCTGCCAGGTCCAGTTGTGGTAAAAAACGACTTGTATTTGACAAAAGGAACGGGCAAAGCTTTCTGCCTTTTTATTTTTGGTATGAAGGAAATTACAATAAGTGGAAATATATGGTAACCAAGAGTGGAATTGAAAGCT
This sequence comes from Natrix helvetica, assembly GCF_964273705.1. Lineage (NCBI taxonomy): Eukaryota > Metazoa > Chordata > Lepidosauria > Squamata > Natricidae > Natrix > Natrix helvetica. The sequence continues at coordinate 91,202,384 of NC_138554.1, forward strand.
AGAGATGTATGAATACCCAAAGCTTAATTTTAAGGAATTTCTACCTTTTTTAAAGTACTGTTATCTAAATGCTTCAACATATGTGTTATTTTGAGATTTGTTCATTTAATGACTTAAGACAATTTAATTGACGCCTCATTCCTATTATTTTTTAATATTTTAAATCTAACTTTGGTTCTTTTAAGTTTCACTGTTACAAAGGAAGCCTTAGGAATTACTGGGATACTTTTTTAGTTTATATATTCCATGCTCATCTATATCTCCCCCTTTAGTTTTTAACAACAGTTAGAACCAAAATGGCAGCACCTTCTCATTAAATAATAAGAAAAACTTTAAAAATAATTAATATATTATATTTATTGAAAAAAATCTGAGACTAGAGACACGGAAAAGCTTATTTGAAAGTTAGGTTAAAAAGTCAGAATTAGATGAACATATTCAAGATTTAGTTTACTCTCTGGTACTACATAAAGATAAATTCTGTTGTAATAAATGTACATCTTTCTGTAAAATTTTGAAGATATCTGTTCTTCTCCAACCTACCTGCCTGGTACTAGGCCTTCTTGTTACAATGCAAGTTTAAATGTCTCATTATATAGAATCCTCTTCCTAAAAATGTATTTTCAAACCCAATTCTTTGAGCTGTTTCTTTTGTATGAAAGGATCACTTTTAGGTACCTGTAATGTTCCTTTTTATAAATGCTCTTCAAAAAGTCAGTCTTCACCAGCTATCGCAATTAATTGATTGAGTATTCATGAAAGAAGTATTAAGAAAATTTATATGGCTACCCAACACATAGTGATCCTGGGTGGCTTACAAAAACAAAAGCCCAGTACAAAACCAATAAACTTCCACTTTCTTGGTGACAATAATTTAGATATTCTTCTGAAGGCAATATATAAGTAACATGGTCATCACCAAAACAGCCAGAATGACATAATAATTAAGATATGGATGTGTAAGGACTTACTGAAACCAGGCCAATTTTTCTCCGTCTCTCAACTCACCTCTTCTGGAGAAAAGAGTCCTATATATGTCTATGGAGATTCACAATTATGTAGGTCATGGTTGTCCCATTGGTGCTTTTCAAAAGGCTTCTCATCCAAGAAGCTTCTTCAGTTCTGACTGAAATCTGAATAAATAGAACTATTTGTATTCTTTGCAATCATCTGGCTGTTAGTGTTCGCTATCTGAGATCATTGAGATCACTTGGGGGGAGTTAATCTATATTCTCAGGGTCACCTGAATCAGAGTGCAAATGAGTGTGGAACCTTCCTGGAAATGCTGAAAGGACTGTGTTGAGGCCTGGTGGTGGGTGATGTCATATCCTCCCCCTTCTGTTGAGAAAGGATTATTAAATTTTAACATAGATGACTTTTGGGGCTATTTTTTAAGCCAAGTCAAAGGGATCATTTTATTTATTTTATTTGTCAATTGTTTACAAGATAATAGGTATAAGAATAAACATGAATGTCAATGAAATGGATATGAATAAGTGGGGACAGTAGGACGGGGACTGTAGGCACGATGGTTATGCACACCCCTTAAAGACCTCTTAGGAATGGGGTGAGGTCAACAGTAAACAGTCTAAAGTTAAAGTTTTGGGGGTTTGGGGAAGAAACCACAGTGTCAGGTAGTGAATTCCAGACATTGACAACTCTGTTGCTGAAGTCATATTTTTTTGCAATCAAGTTTAGAGTGGTTTACATTGTGTTTGCATCTGTTGTGTGCTCTTGTATTAGTGCGGTTGAAGCTAAAGTAATCATTGAAAGGTAAGATGTTGTAGTGGATAATTTTGTGTACTATGCTTAAGTCCAACCGTAGGCAGCATAGTTCTAGGTCAGTGATGGTGAAACTTTTTTGGCTCACATGCCAAAAGTGGGGGGGGGGCAGGGGGGTTGTGTGCAGGTGTGCCACAAAGCCCAAAATTTCAAGCCTGGTGGTATAGGGTATTTGTTGCGAGCAGAGGAATGTAGTATTCTTCTTGTGAAATACTTCTGGACTCGCTCAATTGTATTAATGTCCAATATACAGTGCTGATTCCAGACAGATGAGCTGTATTCGAGAATTGGTCTGGTAAAGGTTTTGTATGCCCTAGTTAGCAATACGATATTACCGGAGGAGAAACTTCGTAAGATTAGGTTAACAACTCTTAATGCCGTTTTGTTGGCTATTTCTTCTCTGAAAGCTAACAATATATCTAAAATTTAAGACAAGAATTGATGCTAAATGGAAATTAATGTAACTTACTCAAAGGGGAAAATGCCAGCAACTTTTGTAAGTCTCTGCTTAAAACCTTTGGATAAAATGCCATTATCCAATATTGCTAAACTAGACTGAAATAGCTCTTTTTTGATACTTTTGTAACAAAACTTTTTAGTGGGATTAGCTTTTAAGTGGATGTTTTTGTTGAATATATATTTTACTTCCACATATTCTGGTTATATACTTTAAAAATTTTAAATTTGGGGGGTTTTATTATTATTTTTTATATTTCAATTATATTTTATATTGCTGTTACATTTGAATGAAATCTAGATTTTTTTCCAAATACTTTATCTTTAAGGTGGGCAGTCTCTTAGATTTGCTGAAAACAGGTTAATAGAAATATATTGGTGGTTTTTTAAAAAAAAATCTTTGAGGGGCATTATCACATTGTTTTTCCTTCAGTGTCATTTTTCAATATGATATATAGTGAAAATATGGGATGAAAATATACTGAATTTGAAAATGAGATGATAAATAAAACTTCAACAGTATTCCATAAGTCCAAATTGTGCTCTTCCTTTTCAAAATAGCCATCTTTAAGTAGAAATTTTAGGAAAAGGAGTTTTTTGGAAAGTTGCTCAGGTTCCATTACATCTACACTTTAGAAGAATGGCATGGAAGCAAAGAACAGATAAATCCGTTTCTATGTATGCACTTCAGCCCTTTCCAATTCTTCTCCGGAATGTTGGAAGGCCTGCCAAAGCAGATGGTAGAAGGGTGAGTAGCAGGAAGAGTAGAAGATTAAGAGGCAATCCTGTTGTTCTATGGAAGATAATTCAAATAGGATTGGATGTAGCCCAATATTTTGTCAGAATTGCAAAACTCCAACAAATGCCATGTATATATGTATGTATGTATGTACTTAGTGGATGCTTAACAATGTTGTGATTATTTTTATTTAGCTATCATGGAAGAACTAGCTGAGGATGACATTGATATCCTGAACCATGAAAAAGCAGACACTCATCACAAAGATGGACAATTTCCTATTCCAGTGTTTTCAGGAGAAGAATCAGTTGCTTCACATTTTGCCCTTGTCACTGCTTATGAAGATATTAAAAAGCGTTTGAAAGAGACAGAAAGAGAAAATTCTTTCTTAAAGAAAAGAGTAAGATTGTTAGAAGAAAAGGCAAGTATTTTTCTTTCAAGGTTATATCGTTCAACATTACTATTAAGTATGATTTTTAGAAACTAGATTTTATCTTAAGTAATGTGTAAATAATTAAGCACATGTGAAACAGATACTTTCACTACTTGGAAGTCACTACCTGATACTTTTGGCTGGGACTAAGATAATTCACTTGGTTTAACATTAAACACATAATTGAAAGTATTTGAATAATGGTTAAGTCACATCTTGTTGTAATCTTTTAGCTTCTTGAATCCCATTTGGAAGAAGCAACAAGTTCTGTGGGTCGTGAGCAAGTTAACAAAGCTTATCAAGCATATCGGGAATCTTGTATTGAACGAGATAATCTGAAAAGTCAACTGGATAAGACGGTATGCTTTTGGAGTAGCATAAAAGAAAACAAGAATGTTGCATGAAATCTCATGTAGAAAAATATTTTAACATTAAGTTTGGATCAGTGAAGACATTGAATATGATCTAGCAAAAGATAAGCATTAACTTCATATTCATTTGTATGTATGGATTTAAAATGAGTGTGTATCCTTTTATAAACATCAAAACAACTTGATTAAGGAATACTTACTTGTGGCTTAAATCATTCCTAGATTTTTAAAAATACTGAATTTCTGCATCCATCTTCATTGATATTTTCTCTTTTTTTCAGTGACCCCATTTTCTCCTAATTGTTCTGATATTAAATGTATGAATTTGCTGTTTGAATGAATGAAAGTAATATTCATATTAAAACATAGGTTGTCTAAGTGCCAGTGATTCAGTACAAATGACTACAGCTAGTCCTTGATTTACAACAATTCGATTAATGACCATTTGAAGTTACCATTTGAAATTACTTATTACCATTGCAGCATCTTCATGGTCACTTGATCAAAATTTAGACAAATTTAGATTTAGGCTTGTTATCTGGCTCATATCTATTGCTGTGTCCTGTGGTCATGTGATCATCTTTTGCAATTTTCTGACAAGCAAAGTCAATGGGGAAGCCAGATTCACTTAACAACCATGTTACTAACAACTGCAGTGATTCACTTAACAACTATAGCAAGAAAGCTCATAAAATGGGGCAAAACTCACTTAAAATGTCTCATTTAGTAATAGAAATTTTGGGCTCAATTGTGGTAAGTCAAGGACTACCTTATATATCTTTTTTTTAAATTAAGTGGAGTGCAAAAACTTGATGAAAAATAGATAGAAAGAAAAGCTGATGATCAATTTGGAAAGCATGCCAGCTAGCTGAGTTCAATGTGATGTATTATTTAATTAATTGATTATTAGTAATTAACAAGATTTTTCTTCCCTCTAAAAGCAAATTTTTTTCAGGATGCATAAAGGGTAACTCACATGCTATTTTCTTTTTCAACTGATAGTGCTTTTGAAACAGTAACAGAAGTATAGTAATTTGGCCAGATCTTTATGAAGAACCAACTGATCTTTAGACTGAGACTTCAACTGGAATAATAATAAAGCCCTGATAATTTATATATTTCTCAAATTAGATGAAAGAGAACATGGAATATGTGAAAATCTTGAATGAGCAGTTGCAGTCTAAAGAAGTAGAACTTTTACAACTAAGAACAGAAGTGGAAACTCAACAAGGTGCACTTTGTCTATCTGAGTGTATAACAGTATCCATATATGCCAAGTGCTATGACCTGCAATCCTTTTTTAAAGTTAATTTTTATGTAGCTGAGGAATGGTTATTACTGGTGTGATATAATGTTCCGTAGTGATTAAGGTATTGGAAAGTATTGATTAGGACTGGGAGACCCAACTTCATATGTCAACAATGGGAAGCTCACTGGGTGATATGATATAAATTCAACAAATAATGATAACAAAGTATGCATCTTAGAGCAATTTCATAACATGAGAATTTAGTGCAAAACATTTCTTTTGTCATAAAAACTTAGAAACATGTCTTACATTGGTACAAGAGCAACAGCCAAGCTGGTATAGGCTCATCTCACTGGAGAGAGAATTTTAAGCCAATTCTAAGTAGGCCCATCTATAAGTAAAGAATCGGGCTCATTCTTACTGTACCTATGTAAAGATAAGGAAACTTTAGATACTACATCTCTAAACCACTGTGTTTTAGTCATCAAAACAAGGACTTAGTTGAGCCTTGAACTAAACTGGGTTAATTTTACAGTTGGTAACATACAAGTAATATGTTAAATTATGAATTGTCCCAGTTCTGCAACCTGTGATTGTATTTCGATCTAATTGCAGTTGCTGAACCATCTTTAAAGGCAGATTCAAAATTAGGAGTAATATAATTCAGTAATGATTTCACTGTGTCTCACTAAACCCCACTTCTTTCTCATTAGATGGATTGAGGCTAGTTGCACCAATCCATGCTTCAGAGATAGCTTAATTTTTTTAATAACAGCTTTGACTTGGTTATCCTAATATTGCAGACTTCTTATTGAGGTTTGTGTGGGGGAGTAAATCTTCTCAAGTACAGAATGACTGTTAATTTGGTCAAGAGAACCATTTATCACCCTAGCATTTTTGGGGGGATTGAGATTCTATTTATTGACCACAAAAAATCCATTATTGCATCCCTGCATCACTTAATGCTACCATAGCTTTACATTTATTATGAAAATATACAATTAGGTGATACCCACATATAGCTGATAAAACTCTGAAATATTCCAGCTCAATGCATTCTATTCCAGTCTTGTGGTAGACAACTCTAATGTCTAAACAGGCTGTTTTGATCTTGAAACATTTTGCACTTCTCTACTTTATGATGCTTCACCCCAGAATTTTGATAGCTTCATTCAGAAATATCATGTTGACATCTGAAACTCAGAAGAGGGCAAATTAAAGTGATTTCAGACAACGAAGTCAATGTTTACCCACCAGCTTTTCTGAACTTGGCGGTCAAAATAATTTAATTACCTAAGCACAATGTCTCCAGTACCCAATCTAGTGATCCTGCACTGAAGAGTAGTATTACCCAAAACCATTAACAGTTCTGGAAATCATGCTTTATTTTATTGATTAGAACAGAGCCAGTGCCAGACCTAAATATTAAGAGTGCTTAAAATATATATAATTCTTGTTTATATTATAGTATTTGAAGTTTTAAAAGAAACTACAAATTGAAACACTGCTCTAGAAACAAATCTGATGAAAGATTTGTGAAGAAAAAACCTTTTCAGTAGTAATTATATATTTGTCTTAAGATGGGGTAACTCTCCTCTCAAGAAACAATATTTTTAAAGACAGCTGAAAAATCTTTACTGCTGATATAATAATAAGCAAGCATAATAATAAGCATGCATAAGAATGCAAATAATACCCAACTTTATATTTCGGCTCCTGGCTGAGTAAGTTAAGTTGTCGAATGCCTGGGGAACTTGGTCATCTCCTGGTATCTATAGAGGTATCTTCTCCCAGCAGTACTTCAAATTCAAATAATATTATTTCAATCATTAATCAGAAAAGAGAAAAAAAGAAAAGAATATCATTTTCAAATTCCCACAACATCCCAAAATAAATAAGGAGGAGTGCTACGTTAAAAATATGCTGAGAAGTTTCATTCTTATCCCAGCAATATTTTCCTGTTTGATCTAATATGGCAGGCTGTTTATGTGTTTCATCAGTTGAAGATGGCAGTCTTCATGGACCATGGAACCACAGCTTCTTAGTCATTACTTTCTTTCCATGGAATAATATCTCCCTGACATTCAAATTAGGCTGTTTCATCAAGCCATGCAGGAGGTTTGCTATAATTACAGGTAGTCCTTGTGTTACGAATGTAATCAAACCTGCCCATTCTGATCGTAACCTGAGGATTCGTGGAAGTAAGTCTTGTACCTTGAATGAGATCACACCCTGCTTTCACTCACCCATTTGATAATCAAATATGTGGCTCTTTAAGTCCATATGAGGTATTTTGGGGTGGGAAAGGCCATGTGAAGACTCAGCTGGGGGATGGGGAAATAGGTGGAGCCAAAGTTGCAGAGCCTCTATGGTCATTCGTAATAGTGAACAACTGCCATGGTGCTGCAATATTTTGGGGCTTGTTTGTAAATGCTAGGGGTGCTTATCACATAACTTCAAGCGTTTGCTAAGGGAATACTCATAACCCAGGGATTACCTGTATTACTGCTAAATGTGAACTGATTTTCTATTTCAATTTTATGCTATTACAATATATTGCTTTGATTCACTGGTTTAATCCCAATTATATATTGGGAAGTTGTGTACCACACAGAATCGGTTAGCTTATTAGAACAGTCTGTAAGCCCTGTAAAAATAAATTAAATAAATTATCATGATTATCCAATTGGTATGTTAGTCTCAAGCTTGAACAACTGAAACTCTTTAATTAATATTGGATGACTTTTGTAATTCTACAGATTTGCTATGTTGGTCTTTTCTTCTTCAAGTCCCAATTAAAAATTTACTGATTGAAATTGTTATTGAGGATTAATGATTTTTATATTGTAAAATGTATGCATTTTGTTATAAAGTAATATATTCAGTCTTTTTAATTTTTTAAAAAAACTGGTAATGCATTTAAGATTTTGTGTCTTTTTATAGATTAATATTAGAGAACATATACAATTACAGTACCTTTCTATGTGAACTCTTCCTTAGCTTATGATTTATTAACATACTAACTTGATGATTGGTAAAAAATACTTTATACATAAAAAGTAAGAGTGGATTCATATTTATCACCATATTCACAGAAAGATATATGAGAAATGAATTTTAGCTCCATTTTTGTTATCTAATTTGACTATTCTGAGAAAATAAAGGTCTTGTTTCCTTTCAGTGATGAAGAGTTTCAATTCTAACCCATCTAACTGGGAAATAGACAAACTGAACACTGAGCTGAAGACGCACAATTTGGAACTGGATTTGGAGAAACTGAGGGAAGAATGCAACCATCTTAAGAAGGAATTGCAAAAATCTGTAAGGAAAGTATTTCTACATTATGATTTCTGCTATAAGAAGGGTACATAAAGGGGTAAAATTAAATCTGATATGTACAATTTCTGCCTTCAATTTTAATGGAATCAACCTGTTTTGGTAAACTATATGAATGCTTATCGAGACTTCTAATTTTTTGTTTTCAAAAGTTCAGTGACTTTTGGTATCATTTCTAAATAGTCTCAAAAACAGGCTTTGTCTCACCTTTAGTTCATTTTAGTCCCAATAAGATAATTACAATTATTGTTATTTTGGTAGATTTAAAAATGTACCTTAGTTTACCCTTACCTGGTGAATTTAGACTGTATATTTTGAGAATTCCACTAGATGGTGATAAAAGCAAAATGCCAAAAGTAGCCTAATAATTGTAGCTTGATAATTCTCTTAGAAAGAAAATATTTTCCAATCTACTGTCTTAAATTTGCTGAACTATGTAATTAATGATGCTTATTTATAAATCTATTGATTACAGTAGGATTATTCATTTCAAACTTTATTTCAATTATTTCTCAGAAGATAGTAATCTGAGTTTTGTTTTTAATGTGGAGTTTTTATATATTTGTCATGTTCATCCTTTTCAGTAAACTCTTAGCTCTAAAATTATATGTGGCTTAAGAACTGTAGTATGACCGATATAGAATCACATTGATTATATCAAACTAACATTTAAATCTTAACCTGTATCTTAAGCAATCTTGTACAATGATATTTATTTAAGTTGCTAATGGAAGGAGCAAATTACAGTATTTTTCAGAGTATAAGACACACCTTTTTCCTCAAAAAAGAGGCTGAAAATCTGGGTGCATCTTATACATTGAATATAACATTTTTGCCTCCCGAAACCCTGCCCCCTTCACCAAAATGGCAGTGCAGAGTCTGTAGAAGGCTTTCAGAGAGCTCCTGGGGGTTGGGAGGGCAGAAATGAGTGAAAAACGGGCCATATTTGCTCAATTTTACCCACCCTCCCCCCCCCAGGAGCATTCTGCAAGCCGCCTAAAGGCTATTCATGCCTTTTTTTGGGGGGGGAAGGGCCAGTTTCCATGAAAAACGGGCCCTTTTGGGGAGGTTTGCAGAGTTCAAAACCTTGGTGCGTCTTATACTCCGGTGCATCTTATACTCTGAAAAATATGGTAGTAATAATTTTTCTAAATACTTTGATACTTAAAGCCAAGGTTCAACATACATTATTTTAAAATTGATTTAAGTAAGCCAGAAGATTCCAATTATTGGAAATATTAGAAATGAAATAATTTTAATACATTGTTTTGTGATTTAGGGGTGGTTGTTTTTTTGATTAACATAATGTGTGATCCTATCCAATGTGACTTAGCAGTATGAACTACAAAATTTGTTCAAGAATGTATTGTTAAAAAATCCTAAGTTCACATGAAATGTGAATTCAGCCATTGTCTATCAGCCACTCTGAACTGGCATGTTTTAATATGGCCAAAAGAAAATAGTCTTAGGGAGCTGTACTTGGAAACATTTAAATTAGAATTAGAGATATTGTGCAAATATTGTGCAATAAGTTTTAAAAAATGGAATGGAAATATTTCTTAAAATATTGTTTCTGCAGGAAGAACTATTTTATAAAAATGCATACTGAATAATATGGTCAGGAAAACATACTTGCATAGATCTGAAATACAAAAGCATATTTAAAATTGTATGCTTTCAGATAATTCATTAATACTTACATAGGATGAGAAAACATTACTCAGTTGTCATTTCTCAAAATATTTACCAATATTCCAGTAAAAACAATTATTTAAAACATATTAAGTATTTTTCTGTCTAACTTGTAAAATATTCAGAGTGCACTTGAGCACACAATGTTCAAATGTTTGTTTCTAGAGGTTACTTTCAAATTACTGTGTATAACACTGCAATTTTAATTGTGGTTTCCTGTTCTTGCTTCCTTATCCAAACAATATTTGTACCTTTCTTAGTCATTAGATGCTTCTACAATATATAATATATAATGAATTTGGCACTGTGAGGTTAATATATCAAATGGAAGAATTAAATATGATAAATTAATACATTAAATCCCAATTCATAGTCATTCAGAATATCCAAAACCCAGAAGTCTGCTCCAATTATGAGGGACAGGTTCACACACTTACTCTTTAAAAAAAAATTCTATTGCATTTACATTTGTTCATGGTATTTATAATACATTTTTATGGGATTAAGAAAAGGAAGCTAAATGCAACTGCAAATTTTTTAAAAATCAAAATATTTTGATATGTCTTGAATAGGTTTATTTTTTTCTTTGTACAAGTGAGGCACATCTGTAAAAAGCCAATAGGATCTCTTTGTTTTGACTTCCTTTCAGGTTGAAACCCAAGAAAATTTAATAAATGGAGAGCTTATCCAACAGCAAAATATCCATAGGTATGTTTTTATTTATTTTTAATGCATTTCAGCTAAGTCCTTTTGAGTAGCTTATTGAAGTCAAAGAAAATTAATTGTTTTGGAAAAGAATTATGTCACTCAATTAATGCATCTCACATTTACTTAGCACATGGCTGTCTTTGCTAAACATACATACCGTAATTGATAATTGGTCAAAAATGCAGAGCAGGCTATATAAGATACTGTACTGTACTCTGAAACTCTGTACTCAATCATGTATTGGTTTTCAGGTGTTGATTTTGATTTCTGTACGGGTTCAGAGAAACTTTAAATGTTGTCCTATCATCATCCACCTATTCAAATAGGTCAAATAAGATTATTAATCTTATAATAAGTAACCTTTTCTTCCCTCAGACATTTTGTTAAATTATTATGAGGGATAGAATAGATCTTTCTTCTGAAGGTATGTTTTACTCCATTTTTAAAATTAGCTTTTCCCAGCCTTTGCTTTCTAATATGTTGGGCATAGTTCCTTGGCTATGGTGGTTGGGAATTTTGATAATTGCAGTCCAATGCCCCATGTAAACAGCTTGAGAAATAATGTGCAAAATGTCTTGCTAGCAAAGTAAAATAATTTCTAATGTCTTAACTGTTAGGCTTACTTGGCTCTTTATTCACTGGTGCCACAGGTGCTATTTTGGATATTGGAATAGATTGATGTAGATTTACCTATAGAACTTGATTGTGACACTTCTTGATTTTAGTTGTTATTTCTAAATATGACAAAACCTGCATCTAACACAGTGCTTTTATTCCTGTAAATGAAAAACTGAAGTAGAAGTATTTTTGAATAGATAAGGAAGATGGATATGTAAGTAGGTGTATCATAGGATAAAAATATAGAATTTTAAGCTGAAGAAAAGTATATTTTGGAAAGTTGTTATCAACTAACTTATCTTCTTCATATAAGTGCTGATAGATTGAGGCCCATTAGAGGTTTTTTGTTTTGTTTTTATCTTTCTCTGTGATTTACTTGCAATAAAAATAATAGCCAGCTTTTAGAAAATCCCATAAAATTTAGCTCACAATACAGGTAGCAAATAGTAATTGAGACATATTGAAATAATATATTTACAGTATTAAAAATGCTTATAATTTACGTTTTAGTTAGAAAGTGGTTCCCAAGTGAGTAAAAAGAAATCATCACTACTTTTGGCATTACAGCTGAGACATACATCACTTAAATAACACTCAACTTTTATATAGATGTTATTATAGCTGGTAATTATGCCATCTTCTTAACATTACTTCAGGTGGTTGTTGCAGACCTGTTAGAAACATGGCAAACAATGCATTGTGAAGCAGTGTCACCATGCAAATGTCACAACTTATGTATTTGTATGATGACATCACTATTCATCACATCACTTTGATATAAGAGTTTGCTGTTGACACTGATAATCATGTTAGCTGGAGACAGAGGACAAATTATCCTATTGTCTAATGAATGGCTTTTGGGGAAAGGCTGATCTGAAGAATCTAACTTCTTGATAGAAGTGACAGGATTGTTCTTTCCTTTTCTTTTTCTGACCTGACAGAATCCTTAAGATGCTACTCCATATGAAAAATATGAACAGTTGCTCTCATAGATACTTCCTTTGCTGAATGACTAAAGCTACTTACATAAGATTTTAATGTGGAAATTAGAATGGGACCTGGAATAATTTTATTCCTTACTTTTATTTCTGATGGTATATATTTTTAAAATACTTTTACTGTGAGCTGGCCAAAATCAGGGAATTGGTCAGCATACAAATTTAGTAATAAAAATATTAAAAGCAGACCCATTACAATTACTAAAATGCTGTAGGAAACTACTTCTTGACAATACTTACTTCTTGGCATTAGCAGCTGCTTGTGTATTGCAAGACTATGAATGAATCCACAACAGAAATTGGCATGATGACAAAGTAAAGTAAACCTATTTAGTGCTAGTGTATTTTTCTAAATAAGGGAGATTATGGGGGTAGTTAAGTCCACAATGTTGCATGTTGAGACCAAATAGAGATGGAATTCAGTTACAAGTCCTTTCTTCAAAACATTGTTTATATAGTTGTTTATATAGAAGTTACGAAAATGCTAGAGATCTAAAAAAGACATCAAAAATGTAACACTTGAATTAATATTTTCAGTTCTCACAAATGCATTTTTCTTGTTTTCCACTTGATGGAGTAATAGGACTTGATTACAAGAAGTTATTTTATTTTGGCCTTGCATCAAAGAAAAAGTACACAGATGTGTAAAAGTATATTTGGTTTCCATTCTATTGCTATTTCACTTAATTTGTCCCTTAATCTTGGCTATTTAATTAGTTGGCCAATGTTTTGCTTTTTCCTCTCCCCACCACAAAGGTATGTTGGTATGTAGTGCTATAAATCCGTCATCATTAGAGTTTTATTTTTAAAACCTTTTTCTTGTATTAATCTTTTATGCAAACAAGGATGTACAGATTTTGCATTGTAAAACCAGCTGTAATTCATATCACCTGTGAAAACAAGTCTACAGTTTTTTTCACAACTAAAAGAACTTGTTTGATATGTTTGTTTCAACAAGTACCCTTTGATTTAATGTGGATGTTGCTATTAAACTAATATTCTTGTAAAATCTTTGTCACTTCTCACTGATAGGAAAGTATGTGATCAAATGTGAATGTTTAATCTTAACAATTTTTACATGCTTGTGGGAGATGTGTATTGGAGCAACATGGAATCTGGGAAGAGAGAGTGAGGCTGACTATGCGTACCTCTCCCTCACTTGAATCCAATTCACGTGCAAGTCTTGACATCCCCCAATTTCCATGAACCTTCAAAGTCCTGTGGTGATGGGCAAGCGATAAAGCAGCAATTGTGGATATACTAGTAGCTGTAGCCGCAGACTTGCACACAGGTGACTCAGGTCTAATGATCATCTTCTTGCTGACCACAGCAATAGCTGGATTCAGTGTCTATCTGAGTGACTCGTCTAGCCAACAAAGGTTAGCATACAGAAAAAGGAGGGGGTTATACTTTCTTCTGGTGTGGATGCAGCAACAACGAATGCCATGAATCTGAAGTTGGCTTTGCAGTTAAGAATCATCTTGTCTGCAAACTTGTCAATCTACCCGAGGGCATAAATGACCATCTCATAACACTGCATCTCCCACTACCAAGAGGAAAACAAGTTACACTGATCAGTGCCTATGCACCCACAGTGACAAATCCGGATGAAGTAAAGGATAAATTTTATGAAGATTTTGATGCCCTAATTTCATCCGTGAAGTGCACTGACAGGCTGACTCTACTTGGCGATTTCCATGCGAGAGTAGGATCCGATCACTCTGCCTGGGATGGTGTCATTGGAAAAAATGGAATTGGCAAATGTAACAGCAATGGCCTATTACTGAATACATGTGCAGCTCATGATTGATTATCACCAAAACGATCTTTCTCCTACCCACTCACAAAAAGCGTCCTGGATGCACCCCCGCTTCAAGCATTGGCATCTTATTGATTATCTCATTGAGTGGAGAAAAGACAGACAGGATGTAAGGGTCACCAAGGCCATGCTGAGCTCTGATTGTTGGACTGACATAGACTCATCATCTCCAAATTAAGCTTTCACATCAAGCCAAAGAGACCTCCGCAGGGAAACAAGGCTGTGATAAAACGGATGAACGCCAGTAAACTGAGGAACCCCAACACAACAGCTTCACTAGCAGATCTTGACAACCAATTCTCAGAGCTGCAATTAGAGGGAAATGCTGGGAATTGGGAATGCTTTCATGATATTGTGCACTCTTCTGCACTAAATGTTCTTGGACCCTCACACAAGAAATAGCAGGACTGGTTTGATGAAAATGATGGCAAGATCAAGGCCCTGCTTGCTGAAAAGCACCACCTTTATCGTGTTTATCAGAATGACCCGTCATCAACAGCTAAGAAAAATGCCTTCAACAACACTTGCAGGACTGTACAGAGCAAACTTCGCAAGATGCAGGACTCCTGGTTGAGTACCCAAGCAGATGAAATTCAGAAGCTTGCTGACAGAAATGATGCTAAATAGTTTTACGAAGCCCTCAAATCCTTGTATGGACCTCAGCATCAGGGAGCTCCCCCCTACTGGATTCAGGTTGTGCAACTCATCACTGAGAAGAGACTCTACAGCGGTGGACTGAGTACTTCCAATCCATATTGAACCACCCATCTTCCATCAACAATGAGACAATAGACAGAATGCACAGGTGGATATCAACCACAGCCTGGAAGCCCCATCATCAAAGACTGAAATCCTACACGCCATCAGTTAGCTGTCCAGTGAGAAGGACCCAGAATCTGATGCAATCGCAATGGAGGTCTATAAGGATGCAGTCCAGTGCTTGTTGAAAAACTCACTCAGCTGTTCCAGTCTTTCTGGAATCAATTAAGGATCCATTTCTCAGGAACAGAAAGATGTATCCATCTTCTGCAAGAGGAAAAGGAATTGTCAAGTCTGCGATAATCATAGAGGAATATCACTGCTTTCCATCACAGGCAAGATACTTGCACAAGTGTTGCTGACCACCTGACTGACCACCTGGAACAGGGTTTATTACCTGAGACAACAGTGCGGTTTCTGCAAAGAATGTGGCACTGTGGACACGATCTTCCTAGCCTGACAGCTCCAAGAGAAGTGTCAAGAGCAGAATCATGATTTGTATACCACCGTTGTGGATCTCATTGAGGCTTTTGACATTGTCAGTCACAAAGATCTGTGGTACAGCATGTCGAAGTTTGGGTGCCCTGATAGTATGTCAGTTCCTGTTGGTATGACAGCTTGTGTTCTGGACGACGGAGAAGCTTCAGAGGCCTTTTCTGTAAAAAACGGTGTCAAGCAAGGGTGTGTGTTAGCACCAACCTTGTTCAGCATATTTTCAGCCATGCTGTCAGATGCCTTCCAGAGCAGTTCCTTGGGAGTTCCTGAGATACAGGACCGATGGGAAACTGTTCAACCTGCAAAGATTCCAGGCTGTCACTAAGATAAAGGATAAAGGTGCTACGTGACCTCCTGTTTGCTGACGCCTGTGCCCTAAATGCTGGATCAGAGTAGGAAATGCAAGCCAGCGTGGACAAATTTGTACCAGCATGTGACAGTTTCGACCTCCTCATCAACATAAAGAAGACCGAAATATTGCATCAGCCAGCTCCAAAAGCCCAACAGCAAGAGCCCACCATCACAGTGAAGGTCCCCAGATAGATTATCTGGGTCAACAGCTGTCTGAGCTGGGGGCGTTGATCCCAGGCGGCTTGAAATTTTTGCCTTATCTAGGATGGTCTTAAAATTGGCAAGTTTAAATAGGCCTGAAAAAACTGGTTTTTCGGAAGTGCCCTTTTCGTCCCCAGAAAATTCAGCTTCCTGCCTAGGGTGTACGTCATCTTCCTCCTCCCAGTCCGAGTCCTCGGAAGCCACCAAGGAATGAGGGGATGGAGGTGGCAGAGTCTCTCTGGGATCCTCCTGGGGCTGCAAGTGACGGGTTTTGCGTGTACGCTTACCCCGTTGTTGCATGCCCGCCTCAATGCCCTGGGAGATGGCTCTATTAATAATTACCTGCATCTCAGCAGAGAGATTAGGCCTCTGGTCCTCAACAGGGCGAGGCCCAGACATGGGCCTGGGGAGCGGATGCTGAGGCGCCAAAGGACCCATGGGGGCTGGCCCTTCCTCCAGGTCTGAAGGGCAAACGAAGAGGTCGGCTTGGTCGGTCATTGAGGGGCCAGGAGAAACCGCCATGGCAAAGGAGGCAGTAAGAAAAAATTCCTGACCCTCCTCCTCACTGTCAGAGATGGGGCCTCCTTGAGCTAGAGGGATCTCCCTGAAGGGCCCCTTGGGGGACATTGTTGGAGAGGTGTGGGCCTGCTCTTGGGCCTTGGAGAACTGCTTTTCTAAGGCCTTCTGGCGTCGTAGAGCATCCCTATCCGGGCCGGATCCCTGTTTAGGCCCGGGCCTGGAATAGGGCTTGCTACCTCTGATGGCCTCCCTGGCAGCTTTGCCTGCCTGCCTTAGGAGGGCACTGGAAGGGACACCCATCTGCTCCGTGCTCTCAGAGGCCTGATCCGCCATGGCAACCAACTGACCTAACTGGGACAGGTAGGGGGATGTACCACCACTCACCACCTCCACAATAGCCCACCGCAGAACGACGGTGCTCCTGAAGAGGCACAGAGAGCTGCAGGGCCAGATCCAGTCAATCAGGAATTTTGGTGCGAGCGAGAACAGCTCCCAGTGCCTGCAGGAGAGATCAGGGTGCGACCTGGGCGGCCACGATCCCTCGCCGCATTTCTGCCGAGAATTTAGGGCCAAGGTCGCCGGTCAGGCCGGGCAAGGGTGACTCCAAGCGGCTCCTGCGCTGAGTCAGGCTGCAGGCAGCTGCGGCATGCGGTTGCGGACAAAAGCGAAACTCGACGGCATCCAAAATGGTGGCCGGAACTCTCCGCCGCTTTTCGCACCCAAATTCAACTGCTGGCAATGGAAGGGAGCCCTGCGAGGCCGTGCCGCACTCCAGCTTCAAGAAGCACGGATGGCAACAACGGGCTCACAGCGGGGAATCGCCCCCAGTAGGAGTGCTTCGCCGGCACTGGCGTCGGGACTCCGACCCACGCGCCTCCCTCAACAGCTGCCTGTGGTCCCAAGGAGCCAGGGCAGAACCCCGGACACCAGGAGAACCGAGGGTGAGGAACAGCCAATTTAATAAAGAAATTTTGTCTCACCAGCCTGCTCTTGTTTAAATCCTTTTATTCTTTTTCTAAGCTCAATGGAGAGTCCAAGCAATCTATCCAGAATTGAAGAGAAACTCAAAGCGCGTCCACTGGGCTAGCTGAATTGAAAAAAAACTGAAGATAATCAGCACCAGAAGTGTGGTTTAAAGTTTCAATTCAGTTCTGGGCAGATTGGCTGTGTTTAACCTTGCTTGGACTCTCCAGAGCAGCGCCCTGGAAAACATTTTGTGCCGGTATAGGCCTTACCAGCCACCTGTGGACAGATCGTAGACAGCTCACAACCTGTTAGATGTCAAGGTCCTCTTCAAACACGATGGACGAACATCACATTGTGTTGGTTCAAAATAACTAATTTTGATGTTATTAACAAAGTATGTGGCATTGTTTTTGTCATAATAAGAGGTGTTGCTATAAACAATAAAGTATTTTACCTTTCATACAGATGTTAGGTTTACCTTTTGATAAATAGATGTTTTATGACTGCAATAGCAGGTATTTTGTTACATTGCCCAAACTCTACTCTTAAAAGTCTGTCTATAGCTTTTGACCAAAAATATGCCTATTCCTTTAATTAAAAAAAGATAGATCTTTAAAATTATAAAAGCTAGCAGTTCAGTGCACTAACATACTCTAGTATGAAAATTGTTGTAAATTAAAGTATACAGTACTTGTTCTTTGTATATAAACTGCTGCTTTAATCTAGTCCTTCACATCAACAGAATAGGAGTATGTTTTCCAAAAGTAATTTGCAGTGATGAGTTGATCACATGTTTTCTGAGATGCAGATACTCTGCATGTGTGGTAGGAAGATATGAACAGAAATACAAGTATTAGTATTCCTTAATTTCTGGATAAGCTTTATATCTAATGGTTAAAGCAACAGGCTAGAAACCAGAAGACTGAGTTCTTGTCTCATTTAGGCATGAAAGCTTGTTGGGTAACTTTCGGTCAGTTACTTTCTCTAAGACCAACTAATCTCATAGGGTTGTCATTGTAAAAAATGAGAGGAAGGAGTATGTTCACCACCCTAAATTATTTATAAAAATAGTAAAGGTGAGGTAAAAAAATTTTTTTCACTCAATATACTGTAACACTAGGACATTTTCAGGTGTATCCACATGCTTTAAGAGAAATTATTCTTTGAGTTCAGAGATTCAGTCAGCTTGGAATGGGAGCCCTCTAATGTTTTTTTTAAATTCATCTTTATGAAGATCTGGTGTTATTTCCTTAAGACTAGGAACATAAAAGTTAAGCATGTATGGTTGCATAGCAAGAAATGGGCATTTATGGTAACTGAATCACCCTTCCATACTGCAATATAAAATTTAATCTCATAGTCTGTTTCTCCTCACAATCATTGCTATAAACTGCAATAACCTTTTAAGTTATCCACATTTTTCAAGTCTTTTATTAGCTATCCCACACATACTAGGTTACAATTTTGAGGAAGGAGTGTGTGATACCTAAAGCTAGTCAATTTTGACTTAGCCACAGGTATTAGGGAAAGACTAAAAATATTTTAAGCATCCTTAGTTGACATAAGAGTTCATTAGAAATATGCTTGTATATTTTTTGTCTAGAGGTTAGGTATTGGACTAGAAACATGGAAATGTATTAGAACTTATGTTTGGAGGTCATGTGGGTGACTTGGGGCCAGTCATTCTCCTCAGCCCTTGGAACAATGCAGTGGCAAACCACTTCTATAAATGGTGCGTAGAAAACTGCAAAGACTTGTTTATTTAGTCACCTGAAATCAGGTCTGATTCAGTCAAAAAAAAGTGAGGAAAAGTTCCTATGTTTTAAGGGTACTTCTCAGTATATCAGAGATCAGTAGTAGGGGGAGGGTAGGTAGCAAATTATTTTTTCTCTATAATTTTAGAACCAAGGATTGCTAAATGAATCCATTTATTCAGGGTGAGCAAATAAGTGTGCGCATGTATCTTAAAATGAGATTGTTAAGCAAAGGCTGTCAACGCTAAATACAAAACTAACTAAAATACATTAAAATATGTAGATAAGCATTAGTAGGGAGCCATTATTAATACAGGTAGTCTTTAGCTTGCAATGGCAATTGGAACCAAATTGCCATTGCTTTAGATTTAGAATAGAGTAGAATAAACAGAGTTGGAAGGGATCTTGGAGTTCTTCTAGTCCAACCCCCTGCTTAGGCAGGAAACCCTATACCATTTCCGACAAATGGTTATCCAATATCTTCTTAAAAACTTCCAGTGTTGGAGGATTCACAACTTCTGGAGGCAAATTGTTCCCACTGATTAATTGTTCTGTCAGGAAATTTCTCCTTAGTTCTAAGTTGCTTCTCTCCTTGATTAGTTTCCACCCATTGCTTCTTGTCCTGCCCTCAAGTGCTTAGGAGAATAGCTTGACTCCCTCTTCTTTGTGGCATCCCTGAGATATTGGAACACTGCTATCATGTCTCTCCTAGTCCTTCTTTTCATTAAACTTGACAAACCCAATTCCTGCAACCGTTCTTCATGTTTTAGCTTCCAGTCCCCTGATCATCTTTGTTGGTCTTCTCTGCACTTTTTCTAGAGTCTCAACATCTTTTTTACATTGTGGTGACCAAAACTGAATGCAGTATTCCAAGTGTGGCCTTACCAAGGCATTATAAAGTGGTGTTAACACTTCACATGATCTTGATTCTATCCCTCTGTTTATGCAGCCTAGAACTGTGTTGGCTTTTTTGGCAGCTGCTGCACATTGCTGGCTCATATTTAAATGATTGTCCACTAGGACTCCAAAATCCCTCTCACAGTTACTATTATTGAGCAAGGTACCACCTATACCAGCGATGGTGAACCTTTTTTGGCTCGAGTGCCACAAGTGGGGGGAGCGCAGGGGGTTGTGTGCGGGTGTGCCACACCCATAGTGGAACGCGCGACCCCCCCAGTGCGCATGCACGCACAACGCGCGACCCCCCATTTGTGCATGCTTTTTTTGCCCTCCCTAGGCTCCAGAGGCGTTATAGGAGCCTGGGGAGGGCGAAAAGAGCCTCCCCCCCGGAGGCCCTCCGGAGGCTTCAGGGACCTTCGGAACGCTTAAAAAGACCCTCCGAACAACCCAGAAGTGACTTCGGGTTGCTCGGAGGGTCATTTTAAGCGTTCCAAAGGCTTCGGGGACCGTCCGGAGGCTTCCGATGCCTTCGGAGCGCTTAAAATGACCACTTCCGGTTTGCTCGGAGGGTGGTTTTAAGCATTCCGAAGGCTTCAGGGAAGCCTCCGGACGGTCCCTGAAGCCTCCGGAGGGTCTCCGGAAGGGGGCGGGGGGCTCTTTTCGCCCTCCCCAGGCTCCTATAAAGCGTCTGGAGCCTGGGGAAGGCGAAAAATGGCTTTTAAAAAGATGAACCCAGCTGGCCAGCGTGCGCATGCACGCTGGCCATCTGACAGGGCAGCGCCTCGCGTGTCCTGACAAATGGCTCCGCGTGCCACTTGTGGCACGCGTGCCATAGGTTCGCCATCACTGACCTATACTGTACCTGTGCATTTTGTTTTTCTTGCCTAAATGTAGAATCTTACTTTTTCACCAGTAATTCTGTTAGGCCTGATTGCTGTTGTTAAATGAGGACCTTATGTGATTTTTGACTTCCTGCTAGCTTCCCATTGACCTTACTTTGCAAAGGTGGTTGGATTTTGTGACCATGTGACCATGGCTTGCTACACTGTTGTAATTGTGTGCTGGATATCTGGATCAGAATCATGTGACCATGTTGCAGGGATTGGAACTTTGAGAAAAAATCTTAAATACCATTTGTTCAGCAAGTCTTAAGTACCATTTGTTCAGCACTGTTGAAATATTGAACAGCCACTGAAAAAATATAAACGTAAGAATTACATGCACTTTCTCTTCATCTGTTGCCATACAGCAGTATTAAACCAATTAATTCAAAGTATATTTTGTATAAATTAAGGAGTTAGATCTTAGTCTTTTATACCGAGGTATTAGATCCTTCCTCTTGTTCTTGAATCATTATCTTTTGAAGTTTCTTATCTGCTTAAACTTTTAAAATGTGTTTTAGTGAACGCATTCAGCAGGTATACAGGGAACTGAAGAGGGAGATGTCTAATTTGCATCTGGTGACTGAAGTGCAAGTTGAGATGCTGAAGAAACTGAAACTGATTCCATCTACAACTAAGAAAGGCAAGTACAGGTTTGCACAATTAAAAATCTGAAAGTGCGTAGAACTATATATCATTTTGAAATTCAGGTTGTTATTACATCTTAACTCAGTTGTATCAATTTAGACTGATAGGCCTCGTTTTTATTGTAATTCCAATCTACTTTTTTCTTCAACTGGTCAACTTCACACATAAAAGGTGTTGCTGATGCGGCCTTCCTTTTTATGCTGTATCTCTTGTCACTTTCCCCCCTCAATCAGATGCGATTTGTACAAGGATGAGGTGTTAGGTGTATTTGACCTTTTATTGGAACTATTTTGTATTTTTAAAAACACCAGATAACTCTTCAGTTTTCAAATGTATTTTTACAGTTAACTTTTTAAGACTATAAAAACAAAAATTATGATTTATTACCTTTTTACTACGGTAATTTGTTAATCTTAAGATTCATTTTATACGTAGTATTTCTACAGAGAAAGTACTTTTGATAATTGTATTCCAAGCTTATTTTTAAATGGGAAATTAACTGCTCAGGAAATTTTTTGCACCTTCACAATTCTTAAATTGCAATCTTTCTTCCAACATTAAAAGGCACTTGAATACAAATTGTTACCTGTTTTTATGTGAATAGAAACCAAATTAAATATGTATGTTTAATTGGCCCATGATTATGTCATAAGATGAAGAAGATGAAAGTTGCACTTTAAAATGAATTTAAGGAAATGTAGAGGGCCAAAACCAGTCTGTTGTTGAGAGATTCATATACTTTGTTGAGAGATTTTCCCGAGGCTGCTTGTTTTAAGAAAGCACAGGGCTAAGAGTTAAAAGTTAGGGTGGGAAAGAGTAAGCTCTTGTTACTCCTCTGGTGTGCTAAAAGTTAAAAAAGCCATCCATGCTGATTAGTCCATAAGGTACAGGTTGTATAGAAATAAATATGAGAGCTGATCAAAAAAAGAACAAGCTTCTTACAATCACATATCATCAAGAGAGCATATTTTACCCTCCTCTTATACATGTATTTATATAGTTATTTCTACGTTTTAATCTGTTGTATTTTAATACGGACTGTACACCGCCCCGAGTCCCTTTCGGGAGAGGGGGCGGTATATAAACGCTAATAATAAATAAATAAATAAAATAAATAAATAAAAGATAAATCTGTAATTAAAGAAACAGATATCTGGTAGGTATTGTTAATAGCATCTGAATTGTATTAAGTGTGAATGATTCACATTAGCCCCCAAATTAAACATACTTGGTTCTTTCCACAGTGCCATCCTATACCTCTGTTCAGTGTATTGAAGATCTTGAAAGGGATGCTACCAACCTCCACTTAGGTGCTTCTGGAGCAATATGCAAAAATAGATTACTTCAAACAAGTGATGATGTTTTTGGTAATCTTGCATCATCCTCACCATGTACTAATGAAAAATTTAGCTCTGCATGTGAGCCTCCATTTCTGGAACATAACTCCTATGGAAAAAATTCTCTAGAAGATAATTCTTGGGTATTTCCAAGCCCTCCAAAACCTAGTGAAACAGTATTTTGGGAAATGAAAAACAGAGTGACTCACTTAAACTTTCCAGGAAACAACTTGGATCAGTATAACCAAAACTGCTTGCATAAGAGCTAAGAACAGTAAGAAGAACTTGAAACTAGTCTTGAACAAGGTCTTGTACTTATACTTGTTAGTAGAAAATAAGTAATTGGGTGGAGTATAATGAACTTGGATGAAATTTTTCCTGTTATCTAAACTTGAAAAACAGTGAGTACAAAGAAATATGGTGAATGATCTGTTATATCCTCAATTTTCAATACACATTGAAAGATTTCTAAAATATTAAATTGTGGAGGAATAAAACAAAAGCAACATGTGTTATGAATAATATGTACATTCAAATATGAAGCTATGAGAAGGACTTAGTTTTTGGATAAGTTTTGATTTAAGCTCAGGTAATTAATATATTAAATTCTGAAGCAGTCTCTGGCTTTTTATTAATGGCTGATATGCTGAAAAGGAGATCATTCAATTTATCAATTTATCCTCATTACTCCATGGTAAATTTTTTTGAAATAGGGTAAAATAGAAAAGTCTCTAAATGCTGCAGTAAAATATCACTTTACAAATAATAGCATCATGTATTTATTGCTTCCTTTTGGGGGGATTTCCTGTCCAAAATGCTATGATTGTTTTGAAGTGAAATATCCAGGCTCCTTAATACAGCTAGGAAGAACTGTAACATTCCAAATAATTTAATCTTTCTGTGATTCCACATTTCTGATATATTCTATACTAAAGAAGATGCATTTGATCCAGTAGAGCCTTAAAAACTAAACACAGGAAATTTTTTGCACCCTCACAATTCTTAAATTGCAGTGTTTCTTCCAACATTGAAAGGCACATGAATACAAATTGTTACCTGTTTTTATGTGAATAGAAGCCAAATTAAATATGTATGTTTAATTGGCCCATGATTATGTCATAAGATGAAGAAGATGAAAGTTGCACTTTAAAATGAATTTAAGGAAATGTACAGGGCCTGATTGTTTTAATAGCATTGAAATAATTGTATGTCTTTTCTGTCTCATTTTGTTAGCAGTAAATTTTGGCTGAACTCCTATACTCTCAAATCAGTAGTGATGATTTTACCAGCATATAAATGGATAGATTTCTAACAGTAGTTTTATGTACCTGGTATTTGAGATGCAGAAAGAGTGAGGGGAAAGGTAAGAAGAATCTGACAATATAATGATGGACCAGCTGCAAGTTTTGTTTACTTCAGTGCCCAAATCTCATCTGGTCATTCCCTCATGTACAATTCATGTATCTTGCCATTTTCCAATTGTTTCTGAATATGTACTTGAAACATGAATACAGAAAAGTAAAATTTATAGTGGAAGAAATAATTGTATGTTTCTGAAAGATAAAAGTTTTCCATGTGGTTGTGTAGATGAGCAGCACAACCATAAAAATGTTATTTCCCCTTCTTCCTGTGCATTGCATTTTGTATAATTCAATACTGGTGCTTTCTTCCTTATATTACTAAAGAGCATATAATCTGCGGAGTGAGGTGAAAATGTGGAGATTTTTTCCTGTGTTAATGAATGGCATACATAATGTTCCTCAGATTTTTTTTAAAAAATGTTCACATATCCTACCTTATCTGTGATTAATGGAAATAGTGTCAGATGCAGGAATTTATTCTGACCAATGAACATAGCTGACTCAAGGGAGTACGATCCTCTGTAGAGTAATAGAACAAACTCCAATATGCATATAATAAATCTAAGACACTGATTTCAACTGATAGAACCAACTACCTGTGTAATAAAAAGAAGTAGCAGTAGCCATTTCTGTGACTGCATAGCTCTAATATTTCTAAGGACTGCTTTTTTGGATTACAGATTCTTGAATAGGTTACCATTATTCAACATGCCAAGCTGCTTCATGTTTTTAACGATATATTGAGGATCCAGCCATGTTTTTAAAAAACTTACTTTTGTTTGAAACAATTTTATGCAATTGAAACCTTTTTTATTGTGAATGCTCTGAGCTGTATATTCACCCATGCTAATTAAAATCCTAAATTTGAGCAAATTCTGATTCTAACCCAATTCTGTATCTGAGTAGAAAATAAAATCTGGAGTAGGTTTAATTGTTATAATTAGGAATGTGTAAACTTCTTTCAATTTAGTAATGTAGCATTCTCTTCCCATTCCAAATCAAGACATTCTGGGGGTAGAAAGGCTTTAAGTTGACCCTAACATTTTATTGTTTCATTTATATATCTAAAATAATATAATCTTACTTAAAATTTATATTTTCAAATAAATCAGAGTAGAATACATTAGAAAAGAAAGTGGGGGGAAAAAAGCAAATTAAACTCCAGTACTAAGTATAAAAGATTGGGTGATCCATTTCTAATTATGCCTGTTATGTTTTATCAGTTGCTCTGAGATACTGAAGCGACTTTTTAATCTCTTAAAACTCAACGATACAGAACCCTTGAAAGTCTATATTAATACGGTTTTCTTAAAAAATTGTAATCTAGATGGCTAATTTATAGAAAATAAACATTTTTTTATCTGAGAAAGGCTTTTTGATTCTCACTACCGTTGTTAAAACTGAGTTCTAAATCAGGAGGGGTTTGTATCATGAAGCATTCATGACATTATAAATTTGAAGTGCTTACAAGGTAAATTTAATCATAGTTTGCCTCTTAAATCTATCATTTTACTGGTGCTGATGTAAAGAGAATACATTTTCTTTCAAGTTTCATGCATATAGCATCATTTGAAAAATTATTTTGCCAACTCTTGGAATGAGAGTTTCTAGTGTCTGTCATTAGTAATAACTAGAATTAAAGATCAGCTCTTCCCTTATTTTTTAATCCAGAGCTACAAAGGTAGGTTGGAGATACACTATGCTAAATGCTACAACCCAAATCGCAGAACATTTATTTTAAAAATTATAGTAGGAAATAACAGGAGTACAGTTCTCTTAGATCTTCAATTAAAAATCTACTTAGAATACCATATGATACAATCTAAAACAGTAATCCCAAACTTTCTATCTTGGCGAACCGGTAGAGGGGGAGAGGGGATAGTTCCATGTGAGTGGCAGTTGAGTATGATTGTGTGCAACTCCATTTGCACTTGTGAGGGTGACCTTCATGCGCAAGCCCATCACTCACGCTAATGCAGCTTTGTGGATGAGTGCGAGCATCCACTGCTTGCATGGCCATGGCATGGTAGTGGACCATGGCCTGGGGGTTGGAGATTCCTGATTTAAAATAATACATCAGCATTAAAAGGAGAACATAATTTTTTTTCAATTTTTGAAGCCCTGTGGCTCAGTTTTCTGTAAGCTATTTTTTTTATTGCTAGCCTGTTGAGCTTAATTGCATGAAATTATAGCTGAACCCTAGAGTAATAGACTGCACATGCACACCAAAAATGCAATCCACCCAATCACTTATGGACTTTCCTATAGCAAAGTTCAGATAAAAGCCATTTTCTAGGCAGGCTTTCGTCTGACCATGTGTTTAAATGTTCTTTCAACACTTCACTGCCACATTCATCCTGGCTAAAAGTGATAGCAACAGTGACTTGACTTATCTCTGCTGCATTGGTTAGAAAACTTTGTAAAAATGCAACCAAATCAGCAGTGATAAATAACTATAGGACTGTGTTTTCTTTTTCATGCATAGCACACTCAAAGCAGGTTCCAAAGAGAACAGGCTCCAAAGTCATAACCATTTACACCTTGATATTCTTTACTGATCAATCTTTTGGTTCACTAGCTCCTTTTTTCAGAAAAAATAGGGACCATCTATTTTATATATAGAAACTCAACCAGTAATCAATACAAAAGAATGGGAAAGTTGGAAATTCTTTACCATGTTTTTTAAATGAAATGGGGGAAAAGTATATAACAATGAAAAATCAGTTCAATTTCAGTCAATTTTGAGATGAGTCATTACATACCTGTCATTTAATATGACATAAGTGATATGATATATTTTGTGATATAGTATTCTTCACATTAGGGGAAAAAGCAAGATGCTAAAATTTATGAAGCTTTATTTTAATATATATTGGATGAGAACAAATTCCCTGAGAATCAATTTTACCATATATTTGAAAAGGGTTGTATAAGCAGTTAAATAGACACACATTTTTTATTTGATGTCATTAAAATAGCCCCACATTACAAAGCTCAACCCCACATTATAAAGCTCATTCTGTTATCCACTTTTTTCTTTTGCTTTCCACATCACCTATTTTATCTAGATTCTTTGATAGGACATTCAGTTCTATTTCTTTGCATCTCAGATATAACTCAAGAAATCATATCTTAACACCACAATACTGTAGATTTTGAAGGTAGAATTGATGAATATCAGATGTAAAGTGATGTTGACACTGTCTTCACTCTTCAAATGTTGTAATTTAAATCTTCTCACAAATTCAAGCTCTTCAAATGGATCAAAATTTATTTCCCTAAATATAACGATATCACAAAAACAACATTGGGAAATATTGCACAAACATTGAATTATAGTATATGGCTAAAAAACCTATGAGCTCTTAGTGATTCTTTAATTAAAATGCAAAGGTAATGTTACCTTCTGAAATTTCCAGCATTTATAACCAGAGATAGTGGAATTTGTAGCTTTCTATTTGCTTTTATTATTTATTTTTATATCATTCCTGTAAGGAAATTGTTTTCCCACTAAACCTAGCATAACTGGTGGTCAGTAATAATGGAAGTTATAGTCTAATAATACCTGGAATGGGATTCTTCCACAATTATTATTTTGTTTTGAAAATGAGTACTTGTTCTGATTGAAATGAGAAAATATAGGAATAAAACTACTGAAAAGTATCCAATGATTGAGCACTCTGGAAAAAAAAGTCCTTATTCAGAATGTATTGAAATTCTGAGCATAAGGAAGACTGTAGACTAGGCTTCCACTATTTTGAAACAGGGGTTGCTTGGAATAATATTTTAGAATCTTTATGCAAAGTAACAAAAGCACAGGTCCAGGGTTCTTGTTACAGTTTAACCGACCAGGGATTAGAAGATAAGATGACAATCCCCACTGCAAAAATCAATGAGAAACCTGTTTTCCATCTACACAAATGCCTCAATAATTAAGAGCAGTAGAGCCTTAAAAACTAAACACAATTTGATATTCAACAGCCCATTACTCCACATGTAACTTACTCTAATCAGCCAAAGGAACAATAAACTTACAGTTACAGTAAGGATGCAGTCTGAACTATATTATTCCTGTCTAATTTTCTTTGTAAGATATCTAATTTACTGATGCATATAACAGAACGATTAGCAGAATGGCTTATTTTCATATTTAACAAGCAATTTATATAGGTAGTCCTTGATGTATGACAACAATTGAGCCCATAATTTCTAGTGAGACAGTTAGTTCTATTTTACTAACTTTCTTGCCAGTTATTAAGTGAATCACTACTGTTGTTAAATTAGTAACATGGTTGTGAAGTGAATTTGACTTCTCCATTGACTAATTGACAGAAGGTTGGAAAAGATGATCACATGACACTGGGACACTGTAACTGCCACAAATATGAGTCAGTTGCCAAGTGTATTAATTTTGATTATGTAACCATGCAAATGCTGCAATGTTATAAGTTATAACATTATGTGTGAAAAACAGTCATAAGTCATTTTTCAGTGCTGTTGTAACTTTCAACATCACTAAACTAAGTTGTAAGTCAACGGCTACCTGCATTCTGTTGTTTCTTGAACCATCCATTCCCCTTCTTAAAAGCTTTCTAGCAGCCTTCTTAAATTCAGTGATTATTAGAGGGGTTGGGACTTCAATATGAGGATTATATTCTTCATGTATCTTAACACCCATCAGGTGGCAATCTGTAGGAACTCTTCTTCTCAAGCAATTCTACTTTAAAATTTTGTGTGGAGTTTCTCTCAAAGGCCTGTCAGTTCAGATATATTATTCTCTGGGGGGTATTCACTTGGCAAACCAAACCTTATTAGGTAATTAGAGAATAAAGAAATCTCGCAAAGGACCTCTGCTCTGTTACTTGAAGAATATTAATCATGTACAACCAAATAGTTCACCTGTGGTAGAGTCAAAAATGGAACGACATTAAAAAGAACCATGGGGAAATCAGCACACAATATTTCCTTCCCAAAGAACTCCATTCTATCATATTTTAAATATTTTAAAATTTATATTATCCAAATAAATAAGAACAAAAGATGGAGATTTATTTTGCGGTGTCCTGAAAAATAGGTATATACAATGACTGAATGTGTTGTGGATCAGCTGCATGTTTAAATGAACTGAGGAATTACTACTGAGGTACTAAATTGAATAGCTAGATTCTATTAGCTTTTTTAGCATAGGCATGTTCTTCAGGACTTCTGTATATTAATTGCATTTATTTTGAGAGATTTAGACTAAGGAAGTCAGAAAGAAGTTGCTGTGCTTATATAAGTTCAAGTTTCAAATGTCAGCCATACAACTTGCCTAGGTGCTAGTAGAATGCTTCTGATGAGGAACACCTTGTGCTGCCCTGTGTTCTTCCCTGGTTTTCAAATATTCAGCCTTGCATTCTTCATAAAATGCTGGATCACTATAGCTAAAAAAGTAGGCAAAATATGTGCATTAATTTCTCCACTCAATTACCTGTAAAAGTTATAAAGCAAGAAGGAATAGTACTGCGAATCATGTAACACCAACTATCTAAAGTATATATTTGGGGGGAATGCAAATCACATCAGCATTGAATGTTTAAATGAGAGCCTATCTGCTATGGCAAAAAAAAAGTTCAAAAAAATTCTCTATTGAGGGACACTAATTTTCAGAATTCTGTGCCTTCATTGTCTACTTAAACACATAAACTATATATGGAATTATAAAAATGTACCCCTTACACTCACGTCCTATGGAAGGCTATATTAGGCAACCCTGAGTACTTTGCAAGTGTTCTTTGCATGCACAAATATTTTACCTGGGCCTGGTAGCCAAGTGGTTGTGTGCAAATATAAATGAGAAAACTCTCAACATAGCTACTGTTTGCTGAACCTTCTTGAGGATATGGATGTCACAATAAACCATGGAAGGGGGCTTAATGTTAGGCCTTGTAATATGCTTTGCAAAGAAAGAGAAATCATAGGCACAAGTGAACAATTTTGTCCATGAAAATAAAAGCATGTAACCTAGCAGAGGCAAAATTCAATAATGGAAGAATATAAACTTCCCCACAGGTAAGAGAAAGAATACAGGTAATCCACACTGACCAACTATTTTAGTGACCAAAGTTATTAGGGCATTGAAAGAGGGGAACCTAAGACATCTTCATGGTTATAGCCATCACAGACTCTTCACAGTACGTTGATTGTGATTAGAGTGCTTGGCAACTGATTCACAATTATGATAGCTGCAGTATCCTGTAGAAACTTAAAAAGTTTCTTATCTTTGCATTTTTTTTTTAAAAAATGGAAGAATCCTTGTCCAATCCCTGCTTTTTTCCCCTCAAGACAAAATCTTATTTATGTATTTTTTTATTTTCCTTCTAATGCAGGATTTATTCATTTTTAAATTTTTGCAGGTTATCTGTTTGATTTTGTTTAACATTCCCTTGATGCTCAGTATTATTGCTACAAGTCAAATCATTTTAAAAATAGAGACACCGCACATAAGTATCTTTCATATACCAGGAACTTTCTCAGTAAATCTAGCAATTCTACAGCTTTCAAATACACAGCAATATATAAGTGATTCTAATCTTAGGATAATTAAGCCACCACAACTCTTTGTCTCCCCAATGTGTCAGGCAGACAACTCCCATTACCATAGACCACCATAGCCCAATTGGCTGGAGATGCTGAGAGTTGGAGTTTAACATGACTGGACAATGGCTGGCTTATAGATGTTTCTCCTCAAAATGTCCATCTTGAAGAATTGTATTCTTTTATGAAGAATCTGCTACACCCGGTGGCAACAAAAGAACAAATGGGGGAAATGAACTGACAAGGAACAAACAAATCAAAAACAGTGCTAGTTATCTCGTGTTCTGATATTATAGATTTTCCCAACTTAATGCCATCTCAGATTTTTCAGCCAGCTAAACTGATGGCCAATACATTGTTAATATTAATATTTTAGAATTGAAGCAAGATCTGTATCATGCCATGAAAAAAACAAAACAGCAATGGATGCTTTGAAGATGGAAACTTTCCATTCAGTGCCTTTATACTTACTAGCCGGTGAGACATTCTTTCAGGAGTTTGTTTTCCTTTTGGCATTTTACCACCATAAGAAAACCTGTGTCTTTGCAACATTTGGTAAAGTCTGAAAAAAAAATAGATGCAAAGTGTTATGCTTCAGCAAAGGAACAGGTTCATATATCCTCATAAGAATGATCCTTATTTTTGTGATTGGTGATTAAATTATCCATTCACAGTAGGAGGAAGGACATTATCTTCCTCCTACTTACTATTACATTATAATGTAATATCATACATTAAATAATGTATGATAATGTGGGCTAACAATTTTTATTTTACTATACAGATAAATCAATGTAAAATGTTATTAACAGATTGAAATTTACATTATATTAAAATGATTTTTTATAAAATGATGCACATTGGTATATGATGTGAGAGAAATTATCCAGAAGGTAGAAAGGCATTTCAATTGTATGCTCAAAATGTGAACAATGGCCATTATGTATGTTGGACACATAAAAAAGCTTTAAAAATGGATTCAATTATATGTATTGATACAGAGAGTTTTAAATAATTAATTAATTGAAGCTGGAACTTTTTCTTTTAGGATTGATGGGTAAACAGAAAAGAGACTTATAAGATTATTTCAATTTAGAATTACTGTGATGAAACTACTATATGCACTAAGATGGAAATATTTGGTATTACTGATATGTAGGAATGCTTGGTGAAATTGACAGAATTTACAATATGGAAAAATTGACTTCTTTGATTCGAGAAAGGTCATTACTGACATGCATCACTGATTGGAAACCCTGTATGGACTTTTTGTGAGAAAGATAAGTGATTTACAGTTTTGATGATTAGAAAGAATAAGAATAAGTTATAAAAAGAATAGAGTTATGGTGTAATTAGAGAAAGTCATTTTTCTAGAGTTATATGCATAACTGCTGTGATATTGATATTGGAAGCAATTTCTTTCTATCTTTTTGCTTTTGTTTTACTTTTTCCATTTTACCCCTGTGTATTTTCTATGACTATATAGCACAGTTTGTAAACAAATGTAAACTGCCTAGAATTGCCTTTGCAAGATATGTCATAGAATTCTAATAAATAAATAAATATATTATTTTTTCTTTCTTTGAATGTATTTTATTATCTATGTAAAATCTATTAATAAAAATTATTAGAAAAAAGTGTTTATTCAGAATTAGGCCATTTGGTTTCTGAAAAGTTTAACTAAAATGTTACTCATTTTTAAAAAGTGTTATAGTAAGGTTTCATATTTTTATAGAATCTCTTAAATGCTGAGGCCAGAGGCAAACAAGGTGTAATTGAAAGTTTCTGCCAATTTCTGGCAGTAAAAAACTAGGTATGCTATTTTTTTAAACTAATCTAGAGTTCAGAGTCCTCCAATGTTTTATCAGAATGATCCCTGGTCATTGATATGATGTCATGATACATAGTTCTATCCTTTCCTGGCACTAGATACTAAAGTTACTTACCTGGAAGGAAGGAAAGAAAAGATGAGTAAATCAGGGCTATAAAACAACTGTCAGCTCTGTTTTTATGGTACTTTAGTGATTACTGTTAAACTATTGGGGTAAAAAACCTCCAATATTGTAACTATTAGCATCCTTCATCCACAATCAGTAGCAAATATGGGCTTCCTTTATCTTATCACCCACCAGTAAATGAAATATGTCAGTTTCCTCTCTGGCCAGTCATATAAACATAATAGGAAATCTACATTTCAATGATTCACATAAAACTCTATCCAATCCCCCAACTTTATGCAGTCCGCTCTTCCCATTATTGATGGTAGGCCTATTATCTCTAAACCTGGAAATAATGTAGACTGGGTTCATACTTCAGATTTGGTTTTCGAAATGCTGAAGCTTTCAGATTCGGATTTTCCCAAATGTGCCAATATGACATCTCTAATAAAATGGAACTTTGGGGAAACTCAAGCCTCGGACTCTTCTTTCATTGGGAGTGTTACTTGGAACCCTGACATTAATCCAAATCCCTTTTAAAATTCAACCAGCTTCGCTGAACTCCGAGGTTCTGCCTGGGGTCTGAGCCCCAAGCATTGACCTGAACCTGGGCGGCGCGAAAACTCAGTGAAGATGTAGGAAGACAAAATCATGGAGGGAGCCACAGGAGATGGTTTAGTGATTTATGTTGCGACCATCTACTCCCCTTCCCAAGACATGGTGGAAGCGGAAGAAGCTGCAGAAAGGGAGCACCAGCTGCTGCCCGACCCAAAGAACTGGTGTTTGAGTGAGGCTTGAAGCCAGACCTGACGCTGCAAGGTGAAGCTGCAGGAATTATCCCCCTCCAGGAGATGCTGTTGGAACCACAAATGGGTGCGGGACAGGCCCCTATCTTTGAGTGGAGAATGCCAAAGCAGATGCGCTGCAAGTGCGCTGCAAGTGCGCTGCAAGTGCTCTGGAGAATGGAATTCACACCACCGTCATGCACCCAGTTGCTAGCTGGTCTCCCAGAGTACTTTGGCCAACTCAGTGTCAACGGCGCTACTTAACCCATTGCCACCAAACAGCCCAGGTGGACCTTGGCACAGCCTATATTCACCTTTCTGGGCCAAGAAGTTGCAGTGCAACTGAGCAGAGCATCAGCCTCCTTTCACTGTACATGGAGTGGCTCGATCCATAGCCTCAGGCCAGACCAGCTGCGACGATGTTCACTACAGGAATGCAAATGACCCAACAACCAAACCTGCTGAACCAGCACAGTCAGGTGATGCAGGGGGCCACAACAAGGCTTCTGGGGTCCCTCTACCTCACCGCAGTAACCAGTCTTTAGACTGCCTCCTGCGGGCCAGATCCTCCCTAGATGGGCAGTCTATCCTGAACAGGGATGGGTGCAATATCAGTGGACGTCGTCCCCTGTCCCTCAGCCAATGCTCTTTCAGCAGCTTGGACCTTTCCAACCACCATTGCTCTGCAACAGGTACCAGTTCAGTCGCAGCCACAGATTCAACCCCAGGCCATGGTCCAGCAACAGGTTCCAGCCCAACAGTAGGTGCCAGGGCAGCAACCCACACAGGCTCAGC
This sequence comes from Natrix helvetica, assembly GCF_964273705.1. Lineage (NCBI taxonomy): Eukaryota > Metazoa > Chordata > Lepidosauria > Squamata > Natricidae > Natrix > Natrix helvetica. The sequence continues at coordinate 91,236,850 of NC_138554.1, forward strand.
AACAGGTCCCGCCAGCTGATCCTGCTCCACAGTTCAGATCAACGTTTGACAGAACTCCAGGGAGGCTAGCCTACTTTCTCAACCAAGTCTGGCTCACATTGATCAGTATGAGATCAATACCCATCTGATTGTGAATTGATTTCTGCTATTAATGACAGCATGAACAAGGACAAGCAGAGGAATGGATAGCGAAACTTCATGGCGAAGAAGCCCCTGAGCTAGAAGATGTCCAACTGATGCGGGGTTGATTCGAGGGCATGGCCCATCGAGTGGAAGCTGAGTCTCAGATCAAAGTGCTGAAGCAAGCCAGCTAACTTAGCCCAAAATAATTGATTTGGGAGTTTTGGAGACTAACTGGGAAGCTAAGAGACTGGCCAGAATGCCTCCTTGTACACCATTTCAAGGAGGCCCTCGACCAGGCAAGCCTGAGGCATCGGGGGGGGGGGGAGGTACCAGAACGCATACAGGACTGATACAACACAGCTGTCACCATGAATCTTGAAATCCACCCCACAGAAAGCCAGCCGTGGACAAACCAGTGAGAAGACCCCTGAGACGCTGAGCCCAGGTGAAAAAAGTTGAAGCACTACCTCCCATACCAGGTCCAGGACTGTCAAATGTTACCAGTGTGGCCATCATGGACGCCGAGCCTCCAAATGTTTGGCCCTGGCCCCGGTTTCCCAAGCCCGGCCTCCAGCCATGGTCGGGATGAGGAGAACCCCTCAGAAACCACCCGATAAAGGACAACTTGCCAAGCAGGCTGTAGAGGTTCTGTTCCTTCTCGACGAAGTGGAGGGGAATCCAGCCAGTGAGGCTCCTCCAGCCCCGGCAAGAGAAAGCAGCAGTGACCCAATGATAAGTGCAGCCATCCAACCTTTTACTATCAAGACCAAGATAATAGTACTAGAAACGGGAGTCCAAGGGAAAGTAGAAACCATCATATACCTGGGCTGCACTTGATGCCTAATCAGCCTCCCCATAGTTGAGCAGTTAGGCATCCTCATGAGACCCCTAGGGTGCCCATCCGCTTCGAGCAGGTCGATGGGACACTTAATTGGTGGGGCCCGACACATAGATCACCGAGCTCATCAGACTAGAAATGGGTCACCACTGAGAACTCATCCAGTTTGTCATAGCCCCCAAAATAACTGAATCAATTACATTAGGGCTTGCATGGCTAGACAATAGGGATCAACCATCACCTTGGAGGATGGCTATAGAAAAATAAACATTGGCATTGGGCTGCTGCCACCCATACAGCCGGAACATTGCCAGAAAGCCACAACCCCTAGAAGTGCCAACAGATCTGAGGCCTTAGCCAACAAGTGCCAAAAGAATACTGAGACCTGTTGGGGGTTTTTAGTGAAAAGAGGGCAGCTTCCTCCCCCCTCACTGCACAACTGATTGCACGATCGAGTTTGTGCCAGAGGCTAAACTACCCAAACCTAAGATGTACTCCATGACTCCTAAAGAAATGGAGGAGTTGGAAAAGTATATAAATGCCAACTTAACGCAGGGCTAAGTCATTAGCTATCCAACCCGTAAAGGCCAAAGTAGCAGCCCTGGTAATCTTCAAAGAAAAGAAAGATGGGGAGATGAGATTTTGAGTGGATTTTCATGGAATTAATGCCATATGCGTGGAGAACACTGATCCCCTCCCCCTCATGAAGGACATGCTAAACTACTTGTCCAATGGCAAGGTGTTCACCAAATTAGACTTAAGAGAAGCCTACTACTGCATAAGAATTAAAGAAGGAGATGAATGGAAAACTGCATTCAACTGCCCACTTGGTAGCTTCCAATTTAAAGTAATGTCATTCCACATTCAAGGAGCTCCCACAGTGTTCATGCAGCTAATCAATCAGGTGCTGCACGAGTACCTATACAAAAGGGTCCTCATTTACCTGGATGACATTCTCATATTCAGTGAAACCCTAGCTAAACATGTAAAGCTAATGCGGCAGGTGCTGGAAAAACTCCTCAACGCCAAGCTTTATGCAAAGCTGTCAAAGTGTGAATTCCACAAAACCTCTCTAGATTACCTAGGCTACCAGATATCCAGCGGAGGGGTGGAAATGGATCCAGGGAAAGTAAAAACGGTGCTCAACCGGCAGCCCTCACGCACTCACAGTCTACTTCAGACTTTTCTAGGATTTCCAACTTTTATAGTCATTTTATCCTGCATTTGTGGAAGTTACTCTGCCCCTAACAGAACTGTTGAAGACGGTGTGTCCTCCGACGATGCAAAAGCCAAACCACCCACTCACTTCGACAATGGACTGTCAAAAAGCCTTTGAAATTTAAAAAGGCTCTTTGCCCAAGAGCCGATCCTTCAGCACCCGGATCCAGAGCAATAGTTCATCATCCGTGCACATGCCAGTGGCACAGCTGTGGCAGCAGAGCTTCTGCAAAAGGACCCATAACAACAACTGCTGCCTTGTGCCTACATGTCCAAAAAACTAACCACCATCGAGAGAAGGTAGGCCATTTGGGAGAAGGAAGCCTATGCAGTCCGGTGGGCCCTCCTCTCATGGAGACATTTCCTAGAGGGGCGGGGAAGAAAGTGCCTTTTGAGGTCTAGAATGATCACAAAAACCTCAAAGCTGTGAAAACTCCCAAAAAATTATCTCCCAAACAAGTCCCCTGGGCACAATAAGTCAGACGATTCAAATTCGAACTGAAGTACATCCCAGTAGGAAAATCCTGTTAGCCAATGCCTTGTCAAGAAAGCCGCAGTTTGACAATTGCTGGGAGGAAGTAGTCCACGCCATCATTTCCCCTGCGCAACCAGCTTGGAAGCTACCACCAGAAGCCAAGCCAGACAGCTACCCGACCCCAGCTGGGACAAACTGATAGCTGTATTAAAAACTGCACTACCATCCAACCCCTGACTGACAGACAATAAAGACGTCTTAAGAATGAGGGATGGACTAGCATGGAAAGGATCCAAACTATGTCGCTGCAAGCTTGAGACTGGGGGTGTTATAGCGTAGCCGTGACTTGAAGTTCGCTGTCACTTTGGATTTCTGAAACCCTGCACATCACTAGAAGGCAATTTTGGTGGCCAAAGATGAAAGCAGATGTGGAAGACTACGTAAAGAGCTGTGCCAACTATGCTGCCATGAAAATGAGACCAGGAAAAACCCCTGGACTCCTTTAGCAAGTAGCAAGCCCCAGTAGACTTGGGAAGAAATAGCAATGGATTTTATAGTTGAAATCCCAGAGAGTGGGGGGGGGGGACAGAATAATCTGGATAGTAATTGATTTATTTTCCAAGCAAGCCCACTTCACTTTACAGCTTGCTCCAGACTGTCCTCTGCCAAGAAGCTAGCTAAACGTATCTACCGACTGCATGGAATACCCTGCAGAATCAACTCAGATTGAGGAGTCCAGTTCACGGCCAGGTTTTGGGGAAGTTCCTGAGATCCGTTGGATCCACACAAGGACTTAGCTCGGCTTTTCATCTGAGTACGAACAGCATGGCAGAAAGAGTGAATGCAATGGTGGAACATTATATTAATTGGATTACCAATAAGAGAACTGGTTGGACCTATTGCAGTTTGCAGAAGTGGCTTACAATAATGCTGTGCAAAGCAGCACCAGACTGACCCCCTTTCAAGTTACCAGTGGCATGGAATTTGTCCCCATGCCCAAGGTGCCAAGAGAACCCCCCTCTTCAATGACTTTGACAGAGTGGATGGAATCTCTGAGGAAGGGGTGGGAGAATACAAAGAAAATGCTGGCAGAAGCTGCAGAAGAATATAAAAAGCAGGCGGACAAGCACCATTCTTTTAAACCCCCCTTCCGTGTGGGAGACAAAGTTTTCCTATAAACCAAGTGTAAAAGGCTGAGACTGCCTAGCAAAAAACTGGGATCTAAGTTTTTAGGTCCATTTCTGATAGCGAAACTAATTAACCCAGTGACAGTTCAGTTTATCCTCCCCTGCATGCTAGGGAAAGTGCATCCTGTGTTTCATTGTAGCCTGCTGAAAGCACCCTTTGGGTTTAGATTAAGACCTCAGACCCAGCCACCTCCCAAATCTATAGTAGTGCAAGGAGAAACTCATTATGAAGTGAAGAAAAGTTTAGACTCTAGGAGCCATATATGCTGACACATGAGCTGTCAGCTCCAGCGTGCATATTCATGCCGTCCAGCTGATTTTTGGCCTTCCGATGGACTGGGGGATGCCATTTTTGTCCTACTCAGGCTTTAGGAAAGCCTCTGTAGCCTTGGGAGGGCAAAGAATGGGCCAAACAGACCAATGAAACTTCTGGTTGTCCTATTGGACCCATTTTTCACCCTCCCCAGGCTCCAAAGGCTTTCCTGTAGCTTGGGGAGGACAAAAATGGTCTCCCCCACCCCCAGAGGAAATACTAAGCTTAGCTTGGAGGCGAGTAGTGCGGTGCGCATGGTGGGGGTTGTGTTTGCATGCACATGTGGGGGAAGCTTTGCATTATGAGTGCCACCACGCACACGTGCTACTGTCCACATGCCCTCGCATTTTTGGCATCCAATAACAAAAAGGTTAGCCATCACTAGGTTATATAGAGGTTGTTTACAATATTTAGTTCATTGGAAAGAATACCCTTTGACGCTACCTGGGTTAAGAGTTGGGATGAGAAGGCAGATAGACTAGTTAAGCAATTCCAAAACAAGTACCCTGATAAGCCAAAGGGTCCCCCCCCCGGGGGGGGGAGAGGTGGTTAGGTATATGATTTAATCCTCTTGTGTTACTCTCATTACAGGACACAATCTTCTGCTGAGAGGGGGAAGCCTGTCAGGCTGGAAGCTATCTTTTACATTGGGCTTTCAGGCCTGCCACATTTTCTGCTGTATGAAAAAGGGAGGGGGGTTATATGGAGTATGGGAGATATATAGTCTAAATAACATTCCTTTCTCAGAGAGTCAATGACATCTTGCCCAGCACATGGAGTGATGTGACTGGGAAGCATCTCTAGTTAGAACAGTGCTTGATTGGACAATGTGATGGACTTGTGCGTTCTGGGCAGGAACTTTCACTTGCATGGGAAAAATCTGGAAGCTTTCAGATTTGGGTTTTTCCAGCTGTGTCAATAAGACATCTCTAATAAAAGGAACTTTGAGGAAACTCAAGCCTTGGCGTCTTCTTTCATTGGGGGTTACTTGGAACCCTGACATTTACTCCTGCTTCATTTCTTGGTTGCCATTCATGGGGGAAGGGATGGGGAATCTTAGGAATGTGGTGCCTCAGCTGCTAGTCAAAACATTTACCAGCTGGTGTGTGAACCAAGGTTATGTCAATGGACACTTATTGGAGCTGAGCAGGAATCTGTGGCTAAATTGATTAGCCCATGTGATCTAAAAGACACAGGGTGGGGTTGGGGTGGGGAACCCTTTAGGACTAGCTTCACCTAACCAAATTCCGATATGATGTACTCAATAAAGGGCTTTTTGAACCTGAGCAAACTGTCAGAGCCTTGACTGCATTGAATCATCATCACAGCACCTGAATCGGTGGTCCAGGGCAAGTTCAGAGCCTTGATAGACTTGGGGTGCACACACTGCCTGATTAGTTTGCTAGCCACTGCCAAGGTGCAAATCCGGGTAAAGAAGCTGTCCAAATCCATTAAGTTGGGGCACAGATGGCTCCCTACTGGAAGGGACACTAGTTACTCACCTAACTAAGCCGTTAGGTTAGAGATGGCCAGGCACTGGGACATGATGAGGTTTGTCCATTTCCCTCCCACCCCCAAATGACAGAATCAGTAATCTTAGAGCTAGTGTGGCTAGATAAGTGAGGACACACAGTGTGGTGGGAAGTAGGAAATCAGAAGATGAGGCTAGTGAGAGCCCCTTACCCCCCTCCTCATGAACAGATCCGGTGGGAAAAGGAGGAAGGACTGGAACCAGTGAAGGGACTCCCCCATCCTCAAGGAGTACCTAAAAGTACTCCTAAAAGGAGTCTATTAAAAGGATACTTAAACAATTAAAAAATAATAATTTCAGTAATTAAATTATGGAATTTCCCACAGACCCACTTCCTTCCTAGCCTATTAAAATATTATTTAACTAAGAATATAAATCTGCCTATGCATAGTTTATTTCATAAAAAGGAACCAACTTCTTTTTTATCAATAAAAGACAATATAAAAACAGAATTATTATGGAAAAATACAAATGACAAACCGAATATAAGGAAACCTTAGCATTTTACTGTGCCATCTTCCACTGAAAAGCATAATAGCAAATAGATTCTTTACAAGGGATATTGATAGCATATTAAACTTTAGACATAGTATTTAATCCTTGGAGGAAAGGGTATGGCTTATCTACTCACCTCTTCCATTCCTTACAGAATAAATCTGGAAGATTTTCAGCTCTTTGGTGTCAGGGGAATATTACAATATTTTATTTGTAATAAATTAGGAATTTTCAGAGGTTGTTCAAATTTAGTGGGATTAAAGTATTTTAAAGTGTCAACCATATTGGTATTTCACCACATTTGGCCAACAACAATAACCAAAAACAGCTGCAGGTATTTTAATGTTTTCCTACAATTGCTTAATTTTTTTAAAAAAATGCCCAAATCATGAATCCAGACTGAATTATATTTCGTTCAATTCTGCATTTCCAATTTGAGTCATAGTGTGGCTCATTTGCACAGGCCCAGAAAATAACTCCTAATGGGGGAAGTATTTCATTTTCTCATTTAATGATGCAGTCTGATCTGCAAAGTTAGCCCCTCCTGGCCTGCTGCCTCAAGCTTTTGTAAGGTCTTTCTCGCTTGTTTAGCAACAGGGTTGTAATTAGGATTTTCTTATCACACTATGTAACAAATTAACACAGCTTATACTTGACTTTCTTTTCAATATTATCAAACTATTTATGAAACTGTATTCCTTTCTAACAAATTCAAGAGTGAAAACTTTCTCCCTTTCATACTGCTATCAACAAATCACACCCTGTGTGATAATACTGTTGGCCTTTGCATAGTATTCTGTATTGCTGTTTCTGATGCCCAGAATCATGCAGTCTATTTCTTTTGCAGTCAGAAAGCCAGTGAAACTTCACACTGTGCAGCATATACAACATAGATTTTGTCACACATATAAATACTCTTTGATGGAAATCCTGAATATGAATGGCTCTCATACAGCAGACACACCAGTGCTCCTATTATGCTGATGTATGCAAAAAATGTTTCATCACATTTCATGTTATGTTCTTCTTTTATTCTTAAATTTCTTAAAGAGGAAAGTGCACATCCAACCTTCTATGAAAACTCTATTTATACTAAAAAAAACCCAATCACTTTACAATTACAGATAGTACATTTGATTGTGTAGATTAATTAATTTAGATTCCTTAATACTAGTTCTTATTTTACGGAACCAAGGCTAGTAGCAATAAAACTATGCACTGCACACATTTTAAGGAGCAACCCACTTTATTCTTACGTAATCATAACGCTTCATAATATTACTAGATTTGCCTTCCTTCCTTACGGTTGGTTAAACTAATGGGATTTAAAATTCAGCAATGCTGAAATTATATCAGGATGACTCAGGCTCTAACCTACCCCGAGTCATGGAGATTCACTGGGTACCACAAAAGTAAATGCAATCTTGTAGCCCAATTTAACATGGGGTTGTTGTTGTGGGGTACAACAAGATAAGAATACTTCCATCAACACTGACAGGACAAAGCACTAAAATATAAACAACCAAGCTCAGAAACCTTACTTATATGTACACAAACATAATTACCTCCCCCAACCATGTGGTTTTAACATATATGGCTGCTTTAATCTCTTTAAATATATATTAAAATTCCATTAATACATCAATTATTAATGATTAATAATATTCTCCAGCAACAATCCTATTTTATGTACAAAAGACGGAACTACAAATTTATATTTTGTTTAAAAATCCCTGATATTAAAATATATTTTGAGGAGATATACCTTGGACACATGGTATCTAATAGTTTTAAAGCCAGGCATATCCCATCTTCTATAACCTCTTAAAAATATATAGCCCATCTCGCTTGGAGCTATCCAACCACATTCTGGGCAAAAAAACATACAGTTTTTTAGTGGATCACAAATGCAGATGTTTTCATCATTTCAAATGAACGTGTTGCCTATAATTAGTAGGAAAAAAAATGTTGTTGGCATTCTCAAGCTTAACATTTGGTCCAGAGAGCAATTGGATTTCTGCTTGTCATTGGTACTTGTTTAAGTAGCGCAATAGTCCTGATAACCGTTTTTTTCCTTTTGTAATCATTCATTCTGAAAGCTGTGAAGCAAAAACACATGTGTGCACATCCAAGCAAAAGAAAATAAGAGCCTGAGACAATGGGAGGTCTCTGTCACTTGTTAAGTCACCAGCTTCAGCTGGTTAAAGGTGTGATAGCCTAGTGAACAAAGACTGAACGGACTACAGAGGGAGCATCGCCCAAAAAGACCCACTGCAGATTGCGGTGGATGGGCCACAGGAAGAATGATCACAATGTGATAAAAATGCTTCCAGCTACAAAGTTTTATGTTGTTAATGCTAAATAAAAATGAAAAGAAGGGAAGCAGGCTCAAGAATATTAGAATCCCACCAAGGGATATATGTAACACCATATAATTACTATGGGCTTCTGTAACCTCAATCTTTGCGTCTCTCTCTCTCTCTCTCTCTCTCTCCTTCTCCCTCCTTCTCCTAGAATAAGAGACTGTAATTCAGACCATTCATTTTCAAATGTTTACTAGACGCTGTCAAGGAATTTGAAAAACATGGCAGTGTTCATTTTTATTAAACCATTTTGATTATTCAAGAAATCTTCTTCCCCCACCCTGGATATCTGCCCCCAGAACATTCAGAACAGCTTCTCGGTTAATTTTTAAAAAGGGAAATGCTGACATATGGATTTGAAGGGCAAAATGTGAGTTGACACATGCTTGGGTGTGCATGTAGCACCTGTGAATAACCCTGAAGCCAAGCACTTCCTTTCTCAGTACTTGTGGCAGCTATGCATGCCCAGAAAAAGATATAGCTGCTTCAAGGTGTTCCCAACAAGTACTATGTCCAAATCACATGTCATCATTTGAATCTGGATCTCTGCCCAACCTTATTACAAAAGAGTCAATTCTCACAAAACCTAACTTGCAGAAAACAGACTCTTTCTTTCCTCCAGTTTCCTTTTGTACTTATTTCTATATTTAGATGTTACCCTGAGGATGGTAAAAAAAACTAGCTGTACTAATAAAATCAAGCTTTAGGAATACAGCCTACAGATAAACAATATGTTTAATATTTTCACAGTGTTATCCATAATGTAAAAATTAAAGTAATAATTTCAAGGCTATAGACATCTAACAATCAGACTTAATGATCAGAATGTTAAGTGAGGAACTTCAGATCCAGTCTCAGACGTAAAGAGAAGGAAAAACAAGCCATCCAAGAATCCATTGTTAATTTATTTGAGCCTGCTTAAAAATTAATAATCACTTGACTTATACCAAAAAAATAATAAAACCAATTTACTGTGGTTAGGATTACTGTATGCAGATGAGAAAAATATTTGTGGGACTACATTGCTATAGCTTTAAGTCACTGTTCAAAAGTTTGGAGCTATTTTTCTTTTAAAAGCAATTACATTTCTCACTTTTATAGCTACAAAAGTACATTCATAAATATAGTACTAATAATGATAATAATAGTAAAGAGAATAAAGAAAAAACACACATGAAAATTCCAAGACATTCAGAACAAAACAAATTGAACTCTTTTAATTAATATATTTCTTTGGATCAGTCCGTAAACATATTTGGCTTTAACTTGTAATTCTGTGAACTGCATTGTTTCTTACAAGTAGTCCTCATTTAGTGATTACAACTGAGACTGTAACCCAGTCATTAAATGAAGTGGTTGATCAGTAAAATCATGACTATGCTTCCACTGTTACTTCAGCTTTCTTTTGTTTTTCTGATCTGCAAAGATTGTAAATGTGAGGGTTGGTCTTTTTACTTTTTCATCACTGTTGTGAACAGTTGCTAAATGAGTCCATCGCTAAACAGGGATTACCTGCATCTGTTTAATGTATTACATCTATCTATCTATCTATCTATCTATCTATCTATCTATCTATCTATCTATCTATCATCTATCTATCTATCTATCTATCTATCATCTATCTATCTATCTATCTATCTATCTATCTATCTATCATCTATCTATCTATCTATCTATCTATCTATCTATCTATCTATCTATCCTCTCTCTCTCTCTTCCCCCCTCCCTCCCTCCCTCCATCTATCTGTTCAGACAGACAGCGTGCATCCATCCAGATGCTGGCCATATATTTTAAAAAATACTTTTCAAATATTCAACAAACTAAAACGTTCTAATATTTTACTATATATTTAAGGAAAGCATTTCCATTCTAAATGTTTCTCAATTAGCTATTGCACATTGGTAACTTGAATATAAAATATTAAATCTGTTGTATTTTCAGATTACAATTTTCTCCCTCTTATGCCAAGGTGAGTTTCTAAAAAAGACTGCAGGTCATATTTCAACATTCACTCCATATAATCTTCAGCATAAACACTTTGTTGCCTTATGCTGCCCCAGTTTTTAATAAGGTAGTCCTTGCATTCTGAGAATTAATCAATCTACGGCAGGACACAAATAGACAGTATAATTTTAACTATGTCTTACAATTTATCATTCAACAACAATTCAGTCAAAATTAATGCCACGAAGGGATTAATTTTCCAATATCTATTTTTACATTTCAAGCTTATCAAAGATCAACATAAGATGTACATTAAAACTGAAATGTTCAACATGTGACATACTCCAGAATATCATTGTATGTATGTATTCTTACACATTAAATAAAATCCATCCATTACCTATAATCAAAACATCACTGATAATAATCTTAGAAGGTGCTCTGCAGTTTATATAAAGGGTTTACAATTTTACTACTTAAGAACTGGTCCTATGGAGGTGTTATCTCACCATTTATATTTTCTTCAACACTTATGATATTGTTATCACACTCTTAAAATAGGAAAACATCTACCATGAAACAGAACAAGCTTAAAGTTATATTCTCCCACTGCGACATGGTGTGTGTGTGTGTGTGTGTGTGTGTGTGTGTGTGTGTGTGTAAATAATATTATTACCAGTCTGAATCCTACATTGCAGGATGAAAGTCTCATCACTGAAGGTTATGGATTGTAATATATCACATTGATCCAATATGGTTTGGCAGATTGAGACTTCTTGACTTCCCATTCTAGGGCTGAAAAGGGAGGGCTGACCAAAGTCACCTATCCAGTTTCTGTGTTTAAGAGTACTAGAAACTAGATCTCCTATTTCTAGCCCAGAAACATAACTACTACAGGCATATCTCTCTTTTTCCTCAGTCATATACACACACTTATATACACATATTCCTGAAAATATTTTTTTAAAGCTACCATTCAATAGAATCACAGGCACTGAAAAATATTTAGGTATAGTGCAATATGTTTAGGTATATGCAGTATATAACCATTTGAATCATCTGAATGGAAAGACATCTAGAAGATGTTGAATTATTTTTTTAAAAAACAATAAACATGCTCATTTTTAAAAAGATGTTAATACTTTGTAATAATTATGTTGTTTTGAGTACTATATATTTAAAAATAATACATGTATAGATATATGAAATGATGCAAATTGAAAGTACAGCAAACATGAAAAGACTGTTCCACATTTTAGTGCATAAGCTATTTGTTATTACTGACACAGTACAAAAGGCAGCTTCTCTGTAGATTGATCATGGTTCAGTTAACATCACTGAATATCTAATACCTCCAACTCAATTAATTCTCACCTGATTAAGATCAGACTGATATTCAAACTAAATCAGGTCTCCAGTCAAGTAGAAATCAATATTTCTTATTTTACTTTTAAATTATAGCAACAAATAAAATATACACATCATCAATGTGCCAGGAATGGCTTTCCTAGCCTGGCCCACTATGGCATGCATAACAGAGCTGATTAAAGAATTATTCTAATTTGAGTAGGAACATATAGCAAAGCAAGATCAATCTAAATATGGCAAAATAGATAGAAGTAATTATGAAGCCAACAAAAGACTGATATAGCATAAAGTCTTATTCTCTAAAAATATACTTACTTTTTCATATATCTGATAATGTATTTGCATTCACAATTGTATCTTCCAGTCTGTGCCAATACGGCCTCTATAGCAAATTGAATACATTTATCTTAACATACCCATTCAAAGTTTGGAAAAACATATTGACAAAGTATGCAATGTTTTAAGAGGATAGGAGACAGATTAAAATCTTACTAGAGGGGAGATGTCTTGTGATAGCAATATACTACAGCATCAGATTAAAGCGAGTTCAAACAACATAATGAGAAAACTGAGTAGGTTGCAGGTTTTCCCAATTCAAGACATGATTTTAGGACATATAATTCAGTTATCTCACTGGAACTAAAATAGTCTGACAAAGATTTTAAAAATCCCACACTGCCTTTAAAATACAGGATGTCAAAGTTGTGTCTTTGAAACACCAAGTGACTTGCAATTTCAGGTAGTCCTCAACTTATGACCACAATTGGGACCACAATTACCATTAGTAAGCAAGGCGGTTTTTAAAAGAGTCCCATCTGATTTTACAACCTTTTTTGCCACAGTTGTTAAGTGAATCTTTGCAGTTATTAAGTGAATCATATAGTCGTTAAGCAATTACAGCTTTCCCCCATTGACTTTGCTGGTTGGAAGCCAGGTAGGAAGGTTTCAAATGGCGATTATAGGACCCTGGGATACTGCTACAATCATAACTACATGCCTGTTGCCAAGCACCAGAATTATGATTACATAACTGTGAAACTGCTGCAATAGTTGTAAGAGAGAAGATCACTTTTTATTTAAGGTAAAAACTTTAATGTCTTACATATTCAGTTAGGTAGTGATAGCAGTTGCAAATTCATTGTAGAAGGCAATGATGCTAGGAATGGTTAATGGAATAAGAGGGGCAAGCAAATTATGCGCTTGCTTGACATCAAAGCTGAACATCCGACAATTGAAAGAAGCTGTACTTGGCACGGTGGCATGGACTTGCCTATATAGTAGTCAAATATTGGACATGACTAAATGGTTAAAACAACAACAAATGATAGCAGTATATAACAGAACACACAATATCTAAATCTGCAATAATAGCAACTATACATCACATAAAGCATCCACGGGATTCTAGAATCAATTAAAATTTATATGTACAAATCTTTTGTATATTCAAACAACACAATGAGAAGACAAACAGAGTAAGTTATTTTGTACATATACAAAATGTTACAAGATTACTAGCAAGCACTGGCATTTTTTAGTTCATTGATATTTTAATTAAGGCTTCATTATTGTAGATCCTTCATAATTTAATTTGGAGCTCGGAGGGGGTGCTCCCTCAATGGGCATGACTTAACTCAGAACAGTCAAAAGTGAATGTCCTTCCTATGACAATGCATTCCTTCCTGGGTCGTTTTGAGCCACCAGAACAAAGTCCTTTCTTATGTGCTCCAGATAAATTTGCTGTGATTGCAGATAGAAGAGAAAAATAATGTAAATGTCTATGGAGCTTCTCAATCATCCAGATCATGGTTGTTTTTTCATAGCCTTCTGTGACAAAAGAGGAGAGAGTAAGTCTGGTCCTAACAGCAGTACTGTACTATGAACGTGGGCAACTGTTTTTCTTGACTCCCTTTGGCCAGGATCTTACTTTAACTTTATCAATGTAAACTTCGAAGATTTTTCTGATAATTCAAACAATTGCACCTGTTTTCAAAAAATATCTCATAAATTATACCCAGCTATATCTTAAATATATAAGGGGTTTGGCACCTCAATGCTCTACCACAAGGTGGCAAGTATGATATAAAATGTTGGGTGAAATATGATTCCAAGAATCTCATTTCATTTTGAGCTGAAAATTCAGTCAGCTGAAAACACTACAACTTGTCTTGGAAATGTTCCTAGTTTACTTCACTTGCTTTTCTGACAATTTCTAAATGTTACACAGTATATACATTCCCTTCATATCTTCCTATTTAGTAGGCTAAACAGACCTATTGGGGTAATTGTTTTCAAATACATCATCTTACAGACTCTATTTCCTCACATCCCATCACTTATAACTAAAAAGAAGGCTTTGTCAAGAAGCAAATGTAAGTTATGTGGCAAATATAGACCTTTTAACTATTCACTCTTCTTTTTTCAAAAGAACAATTATCCCTGTGGAAAAAAAGATACATTTCAGTTTTGTTTCCTGCCTCTGTATAAAAATTCTCAACATTAAGCATTAGAGCACTAGACTTGGGAAAAGGATGAACTATATAAACATGCAAAAAAAAAATCTCTTCATATTTCACCTATCAGCACCTTATCGCCACATTAACCTATGTCAAACTCCAGCATAATAATATAGCCTCAGTCTAAATTTTCTCATATTCTTTAAAATAAACAGCTCCTTTTAGAAAAAGGTAACTAGACAATGACAGGTATATAGAGACTAAAATGCAGACAGTTCATTGCAGTAAGATATAGGAATGGCTCGCGCTCATCTATAATTAGCACAAAATATAACAGAATAAAATAAAATAGTCTTCAGAAAATTAAAGTGTTAGTATATCAGGTTAAACAAAATGCATGCTTGGTGGGAAATTTACTTCTTTTCACCACAAGGTGGGGATAAAGGAGATTAAACTTCGTTGTTGCATCTGCTTTTAAGATGTTTTTGTGCTTCAGAGTTTTGCCCAAACAATTATTTTGGATTGAGCAAAGAATTCTACATTCCCATTTTTTTCCATAAACATATATTTTCCTCTCATATACAAAGATGAAAGGCATTCCATTCATCTTGTCACTTAGTTGAAATGGACAGCAGGTCTAAGCCTAATAGGGCTTCTGGGAATTTAAAGAAAAAAGATAACTTCATTTTTTCAGATTTTTGAACTCAGATCAGAAGTCATCCAAAAGGCAAGAATGCAATTTAAATTCACCAAAAAAGTATGAAATGTACCTTTTGATTAACCGTACATGTACCTTTTCCAGAGTGTCCACCACATGTTTAACATAAAACACATGAAATGATTCCAATATTTACTCATGCTTCAGGAAATCTGGGAAATGGTAGTACTAAAATGTCATATTCTGTGTCATATAATGCATAGTTTGTTCCATCTCCTAAGATTGATGTGGATAGCCAGGACACATCCCCAAAACTAAGTTTGACTTGAAAGAGCAACACAACTGTGTGCTTATCATAGCATATGAAGCTGAACAAAGTCTTCAGAGATTATATGATGTTCTAAAATATTATAATTTAATATCTTAGCTTTTAAGCATAAATAACAAACAGCCCTTCCAACTCTGTTATTCTTAAAAAGAAATTTATTCATTTAAAAGATTTATATGGCTGCCCATCTTAAGCAACTCTGTACAGCTCACAATTAATTGAAATTGGACTTAAATTTTAAATCTACATCTTATAGAATATAACGTTTTATTACTGAATTTGTATTTTTTAAAGAAATGGCAGTTCATCAACACAATGGAAATACATTTGTTCAATTTTTACCATGAGCATTGTTTGTGAAGAAAGTATCTATATTTTGGGAAGAATTGTGCATGCTCTTTTGGCTTAATAATAAAACAAGAAAATCTGTAACAAGAAATGTTATCATTAAACTTCTATCTATTTTCCTCTAGCTGTAAAAACAGTAGAAGAAATTATTCAGGTTTAATGATTATGTTCACCTGTATCTGTCATTCCCTACATCACTCAGTTTTTCATTCTAGGCAGAAATAAATTTTTGGAACCTATTTAATACAAGTGCTGTCACATTTCTTGTATCTGGCTGAACTAGAAATAATGAGGCAAGTAAACAAAAATTAAAGAGCGTCTGATAGCTAGATTAGAACTTTAGTACTTCAGTAAGTATTAAGTAGTAAATTTTAAAAGCTATTAAATATTACAGTGTTAAAATTTATTACATCATTTTCTCCTGCTCACTCTGCATAACAAATAATTTGGTGTGTGAGAGAGATATATAATTTTCACCTCCTTTTTGTCCACGTAATGGCTCGATATTGTACCAGGATGTTTATTTTTGGCTATATGAGAATTAATTTTTGCAAGTATATTTTAGATCATAAATCAACATACCTAAAGGATATCCTATTGAATACAAATGACTAGTTATTTAGATGTTTAAATCCTTTATCTGGTAGAATGTGGTCAAGCATATTGCCTAAGAATACAATGCACGTCCTGCCATGAAATTGTGAGGAGCAAGATTAAATGACAGGATTAAACTTTCAGATTAATAAAAAACTGCTTATGAAATGCCTATTTAATTTGAATTAATTAAAATCCCACGACCAGATAAATTGCAAGCTAGGGAACTGAAAGAACTTTTTGATGGTCTTTATTAGGACTATGCAGCAATCCATATTTGAGTGTGTATGTGAAGTTCATATTGAGAGCATCTTAAATCTCGGGGGGGGGGGGATTTCATGCTTCAATAGACTATTCCAAGTAATTAGGCAGCAAAATGAGATGTAGAATATTGTAATGGAAAAGATAAGGGGTTTGTTGGCTATTCAGTGAAGAAGGTAACAACTACCTGTTGGTTACCATTCTGCTTTCAAACAAGTTCAGCCTTGTTTTCTTCTCACAACCCCAATGAGGAATAATTAAATAACCACTTTGCCTGCCACTCTTTTTCTTCCTAATCATTACAGCTAGGGCTGAACAGCTCCATACTTATAAAGGAGAGAGCTCAAGATATTATAAGCAGAAAAATTTGCAAAAAAATACTATAGCAGCAACCATTCCTATATTCTGGGGGCATACATAATATACTTTATGAAAGAAGCTGATTTTGCTTCATTGTCAGTCAATCAGAAGTATGCAGATGGAATCCATAAAGTGAGATTCTTTTAATCCAAATGGACTTCATTTTTCTGGCATTCTTCTTTGAAAGAAGGCAAAAGAAATGGCAACGGCTTCTGCCCATCCCCCAGCTCACTACAGACACTTCTCGTTTACATATAGAAGGCAAATACTTTCCTTTTTCCCTTTAATTATTCTTTCTCCTCACCTTCACTTTTGTTCCTCCATTTCTGTTCCCTTTCTTTCTTCCTTTCCGCACTTACCTCTTCCCCCTTCCCTCTTGCTATTCTGCTCATTCTTTTCTTTTGTTATATCTACTGGAAGGGTGTGTGTATGTGTGTGTCATTTTGTATTTCCGAGAAAATGAGGTCTGAGTGTTATTTGTGCAGCAAATGCAGAAAGAGGATGAATTAAGTCTATAAATGGAGTGCCTCATTTTCTGAGAAGTATTTTTAACTAACTGCTACTAATTCAATTGCCACTGGATTTTTCATTTTACCTATTGTTTTTCTGGAGTGCAATTTTTAGGCAGTTATGTACAAATATATAAGTATATCACATACACATATTTATTTGAAAGCAATCTTCAGATTTGTTTTCAATTAGAATTATTAATCAAGTAGACAATGGAAGCTGGCATTATGCAGAATTTTTTATTCATGTATATTTGAGACAGAGGGAGACAATTTTTGGCTAATCCCTACTGATTACCTTTGGATAATAAGACTTCAGAAAATCTTAGGACTATTGGTGAATGATAGAAAAGCATCCTGGAAAAAGAAAAAGACAAACCACTTCCATATTGTTGGCAAGAAAGTCAAAAGTCCATTCTATGCATTTACCTGTCATTGAGCTTGTCTCAAGGGAAAATTTACCCTTTTCCTTTGGACTATATAAGATTTGTTCAGGAGTTTATATTGCTAAATTGCTTGCTTCATATACAACTAAATTAGTTATATACAAATATATGTACCAATGATAGTTGTCAGAAAATTTATTATTGGCAGTTTATGCATAGTATTACTGGATTTATACATCTGAAAATCTAAAAATAATTTAATCATGTTGTGGTTTAGTATTATTGTAAATTTATGTTAATTTATATATCAACACATGAATATTCCATACAACTGAATTCTATGTGTTCTATTTTAAAATATGTTGTTTTATCTGAGATAGACCAAAATAATTGGCATGTTATATCTCATTCGGCTATCCCTATTCTAGGTAAGCAAGCAAATAAGGAATATGGAAGCTATTTTAAAATAACATAGTACAAGTGACAATAAAGAATCAGAATTTGACAAATACACTATATATCTGCGTTTCACTTACAAAAATTAAAACAGGAAAATTATTGTGGCTACTGAAAAAAATACTGTTTCATGAGATATACTGATTTTTGTTTGAAAGCTACACAAGAAACATTTTATTATTGTTTCATTTCTTAGGAAGGTGAGGTTGGAGACTTGAAACAAATCCCTCTCTGTGACCTGATTGAGGAATTCCCTTTTCAGAATTATTAGAATTTTTTTGATTGCCTTTTTATGTGATTTTAAATGATTGTTGAAAAATTATATTATTTAACCAAATTTTGATCAAGGCTGACTGAATTATGTTTTCTCCGTGCAAAATATGCATGTTATTCCTTTTTAATAGTATTCTATCTATTGTATATCACTTTGAGCTTTTGGTAAGTTAAAGGTGTGGTTCAAAAACAAATTTGGCTGATAGTTGATTTAGTGCTTTTAAAATGGGCAGTCAGCTCTTTTGAATTACTAAAGAAGCTTTTCTTCATCTCTCAAATAAACATTTTCCAGGAAAGATATAACGAGACAATTGTAATTAAAAAATAATCCAAGTAACCTAAGGGCAATGTTTAACAACTTTTATTCCATGTAAATATTCCATATACAGCACTATAAAGAATATACATAGATTCTTAGTAAAATGTATTATCCAAATATTAACCAAATTACCCTGGTCTATAACATGAAAAGAGGAACCTAATGATTTAAAATATTGTAAAGCACTAATAATTGTTTTCATAGTAACTGATTTATAGCAAATTCCCTTTTTCTGATTTTTATTTCTTTGCAAACAATTACTCATTTATTTTCTGACACTGTCATGAAAACATACCGTTACATAATTTTTAGAACAGTGAAGTGCCATATACCACAGTATTTGCTGATATTTCTATTTTCAGTTACATGTGTAATATTAATTGCTCAGAGACAAAACCAACTCCTCAAACAAACAAAAAGAAATAGTGTAAATAAGTAAACAAATGCTATGCATAGATGTACAAAAAGTACAAAAAACTATGAATATCATTTCTAAAAACCCAATTCTTTATGGACAAATTTAGGTTTCTTACAAAAACTCACTGACATTTGCTTACAAAGAAAAATGAATGCAATTCAATGGTAAAGATCTATCTATCTATCATCTACCTATCATCTATCAATCTATCTATCATCTATCTATCTATCTATCTATCTATCTATCTATCTATCTATCTATCTATCATTTATCTATCTATCTATCTATCTATCTATCTATCTATCTATCATCTATCTATCTATCTATCTATCTATCATCTATCATCTATCTATCTAATGTTTTCATAGATTTTCACGGGTGTAGGTATGCTGGTCTTGTTGTATTCGGGTCTTTTTCCGTGTAAGATTGAGATTGCCTTGGCAATGTTTCGGCAAGGTCTCACTCGCCATCTTCAGGCTGGTGTTTTTGGCTTAAAGCGTGGTCGGAGCTGCCGTCTTTCTATAAATACATCAACTCCATCAACTAATTAAGATGTAACAATACAGTCAACCAACCTGCTTACAGCAACAAAGCCAGCACTCCACACACCCCCACCAACATTTATAGAAAGACGGCAGCTCCGACCACACTTTAAGTCGAAAACACCAGCCTGAAGATGGGGAATGAAACCACGCCGAAACGTCGCTATGACAATCTCAATCTTACACGGGAAAAGACCCGAATACAAGACCAGCATGCACACACACACACACACACACACACACACACACACACACATATGCAGGTCTTGGCGTATTCGGGTCTTTTCCCGTGTAAGTATCTTGGTAACGTTTCGACAAGGTTCCACTCGCCATCTTCAGGCTGGTGCCTTTGGCTTCGTGCTTGTGCGAGCAAAGCGTGATCGGAGCTGCTGTCTTTCTATAAATATTGGTGGGTGGGTGTGGAGTGCTGGCTTTGTTGCTGTAAGCGGGTTGGTTGGCTCTATTGTTACATCTTGATTAGTTGATGGAGTTGATGTATGCAGATTAGTTGGCTGTTTCGTAACATCCTGTGTGGTTGAGGTACCAGAGTGCCATTAGTCTTTTGTGTTGTAACGACCTGGGTATTGGGCTGTGTGATGACATCCTGAGCTCTAGTGTAGTAATATCCTGAGTTCTGTACTGCAACATCCTGGGAGGTTGGCTGTGTTGTAACATCCTGAGCCTTTGCATTGCAACCTCCTGAGTTCTGTGATGTAATGTCCTGAGCACATGGCTGTAATCTAACACCCCAGGCTTTGGTTTGGCTCCGGGTTTGCGGTCAGGCCATGTGTTCATGGCGGGTGTCAGCTTGCTCTGTGTGGGGGTCAGTGGGGGGTGCAGTTGGTGGTTTGGCTTCTGGATGGTGGTTGCATTTCATCTATGGGATGGGTTTGAGTCTGGTGAGAGTGATTGGTGGTGGCATCCTATGTTGTTCTGGGTCCAGTGTCGCCTGGACCCAGAACAACACGGACCCGAATACACCAAACCTGCATACCTGTACCCTTGAAAATCTATGAAAACAAATATATATACCAATGCAAGGATTTCCATAATTTGGGTATGATAAGTCTTGAGAACATTGATAGAATATGTTTTCATACAACGTAATTTTTCATCATAGTAAGCCAAAAGACCAATTTTTGTTCACTGTTCAGAGACACGATAACTAGGTGATACATTAAAACATGATTTAGATTGGTACTATAAAATTTAGCACTGCCATCTCTGATACATTTAAACATAGTCCATAGTTGTAACAGACCCATCATCACTATTACAAATATCATGAAATCCTGGATCCTAAACTCGTTCACTAAGTTCCCTTTTCCTTGAAAATTTAATAGTAAGTATTATAGACTGTGAGGCAGTACCTTGGCTCAGTGATTAAGACACTGAGCTTATTAGCTGGAAAGCCGACAGCTTGAGTTTGAGACCTGAACATTGCATGTTATAATTAACTTCCATTACATGCCCCAGCTCCTGCCAATCTAGCCATTCGAAAGCAAGCAAATGCAAGTAGATAAGTAGGTACTGCTTCAGTGGGAAAGGTTACTATGTTCTGTATTTTTATGCTGGCCACATTATGCCAGAAATGTCAGGCAGCACAGATTCCTGCAGCTGGGAATCAGAGAGGAATACCGCCCCCTTGAGCAGTCATGATTAATAAGGAAAACCTTTAAATCTTTAATTATAAACTGCAATAGTGCACCTGTATTAACATTATAAACCTAAGACAAAGGTTTATACCTCCTGTTAATGAATCTCCCTGCCCTATCAACAACAACAACAAAAAATGTCAGCTCAACATTTCCATGACCCTGCTACAGGTAGGCCTCGAATTATGACAGTTCAGTTAACAGTGGTTCAAACTTATGATCAACCAAAGTTGGGACCAACCCTGGTCCCAAAGTTCCATTATGTTGCAGAACCACAAGGTTTGTTCACCCTTACAACCGACCACAGAGACACTACAACATGCTCCCTGGTTATTTTACTCCTGCCCTGCCTTGCTGTGTCTCCAAAGGCACTGGAGCTGTTTTCCTAGCCCATCGGGTTCCATGTGTTCCTCTCCACCCTGTCACCGATTCTTACTTACCTTTTTAAGATCTCTAGAATAGGTTGGGTCGTGAGGCAGAAAAGCAGCTGTCAAACGCTGGCGAAGCTGTTTCAAAAGTGTGTGTTCTTACACACACTTGTTTTTGCACACAGACGGAATTGTCTATAAGAACGCAAGATCTATCACATCCCTTTAGGCCTCCTTTGGTCCCAGCGTGTGTGGCCCTACATGTGCTATAGTTTTGGTTAGAGAAGGAGCCGCAACCCTGGGCAGTTAGGCAGCTGCCAGGATTCCAACGGGAGAATCAAGTCCCTAACAGTAGCACCATTGCCAGGGACAGCCAAGCCTCTTGCAGTAAGCCAGGTCAGAAGCACCTGCATTGCTGTTCATGTCCCATGAATGTCTCCTCCCTCAGAGCAACCCTGTGGCCTGCAGGCACTTTCCTGTCTGCTTTATCTCCCCATGGTGAGTGCAGCAGGACAAATTAGAACACCAACCTTTCCATTTCTTCTGCCCAGACCTCGCCAATTTTGCAGCCACAGAGACTAGAGAACCCAAGGCACCAAATGTAAGCATATGTGGGGTCCCAGGCATGGCACCCATTGACTGCACTGACTTGGCTCACTGCAAAGTGGCTAGGCTATCCCTGGCAACTGCACTACTCTGAGGAGCTTGATTTTCCCAATGCCATTCTGGCCAGATTTATTTATTTATTTATTTGTTTGTTTGTTTGTTTGTTTGTTTATTCATTCAATTTATAGGCCGCTCCCTCTCCACAAAGGGACTCGGGGCGGTGTACAATTAAATATACAAACAAATGACGAGGAGGAGGTATATACAAAAACATTTTACAATACATAAATAAATAATCATAAGTTAAAACAATACAGTAAGATTAAAACAATTAAAATACCCAAAAAGTCAAAATTAATTTAAAATTGTCCAGGGGGATTGGAGAATGTAATTATAGTTCAAGCCAGGCCAGCTAGTTGGAACAGGTGGGTCTTGAGTTTCTTGCGGAAGGAGCGGAGATCGGTAGTTGTCCTAATGTCGGGGGGGGGGGAGGTCATTCCAGAGGGCTGGGCCCATCACAGAGAAGGCCCTACCCCTCGGCGCCGCCCTCTGGCATAGCTTAGTAGACGGCACCCGGAGGAGTCCCTCTCTGTGAGAGCGAATTGGTCGCAGGGATGTATGGGGCAGGATACCTAATCACCTGCAGTCCTTCCTCCTTCTCTAGCCAACTAGACCATGTAGGTTGGAAAAAAAGAGGCTTACAGAGACACGATAGAGGCCACATTCTTACAGATGATTCCATCTGTGTGCAAAAATGACAGTGTGTAAGAACATGAGATCTAAGGGAGAAAATAACCAGCTTTCCCAGCGGTTTCAGAAAAAGTCACCTGACACAAAAAAAAGGTGAAGTAGGGGTGGGTGTGTAGAAGGCCGAAGCAGCCATGGGGGCCAAATGCATTGGGAAGAGAAGGGATGGGATTTGTTCATTTAACATGATTCAGTTAATATTATGATCATTAGGGGCAGGCTCAATTATGGTAGTACCTCGAGGATTACCTGTAATTGAATGAAGCTAATGATCTTCAGTTTGGGAATTTCTGATCTAAAATATTATTGCTTCTCCTATTTCTGGAACAATCTGAGCCATAAAGCAAAATAATATTGGGTAGGACAAAATTGTGATGTTTTCATTTTAACTAACTGAATATTGTAAATTTAATCTCCAACAGGCAACAACAGCACAAGTAACCAGAATGATATCAGTCGTATAACAATTACCAGCAGCAAAGGAAAAAGTCCAAGGATAAAAAGTTCTAAAGGATAAAAGTTCTAAAACAATAACACATTAAGCAGCAAAATTTCACCAAAATTCAACTGCTTGCCAAGTGCCTTTCCACATAAAAAGTTTTGCTTTTATCTCTTTAAATCCAAATTTCTAACCACAATCTTTTTGATATTGGCATCCTTATAACAAAGATGCTTTGCTTTCTGGATCAGAGATAAAATCTTCATTCTCCACGTCCCAAATGAAGATGTCTGTCTCCCAAGAGACAATCTTCCGGAATAAGTTCAGCATTATTAAAAACAACTTCCCAGGAAATTTCAGATCTTCTGTTGATGAACTCTCCAGAGGGAACATGTCATCGATTTAGAAAAGGCATGAATTAACAAAATTAAAATAAGAATGCTAACAGCATTTTCTAAAGCTTTTCATTCGAGAAATGTGAGCTAAAACCAATGCTACTGTCAAAACTCTACTTCTCACCAATGGGAAGAGTTATGAAAATTAAACAGTTGATTAATACACTTTTGGAACATACAGTTGTCCTTCTAGGGATAAAGGTCAATATTATAAATATTCATCAAGCAATAAAATCCCACTGAAAACAATAGGCTGTTTTCCAAGAAACATGTGATCAAGCTTCATCATTTTATAGCCTTCAAGACTATTCTGCTCTGAACCTAGATATCCATGTTAACACATCACCACATTGCTCACATATCATCAGAATATTTAATGATAAAGATGTGCTTAATTAACAAGCTACTGTTTAAGCCTCAGGAATTGGCTGCATGTGAGTTCTTCATTTGTACATTAATGCAAATATATTCAGGGAATGCATCGGGATTAAACACCTCTCAGTTAATGGCAGCTTTAACTCAATGGCTTAACTACCTATATTACAGTTATTAAAATAATAATGACACATTGACCTTAAATTATACAAAATGCTGAATCTTAGCTAAAGCTCAAGACTAATGTCAATTGTTCAAAGAATTAAAATGAAAGTTAAAAAAAATTAAGTAAATCTTCATTATGTGTGCCACTTTCAGGTATGACACTGGAGAATAGGCAGTTACAAACTGCATTGAAGGTAATATCAAATTTAAGGTAGAATCAATTATAATAGAGCAACCTGGCTTAAATTGATATTCATTAGGGTATTCCTTGTATGAATAGGAACCATTTGGACTTGGTAGTCTTTATAAGAGCACCAGCTGGTAATGGTTGAAGGTTAATGCTTTACCCTATTCTGTTCAATTTTGTGTCCTAATTAGTCATCTAAATCTATAGCTGTGAGCACCAAGTGTCTGTGCTGAAAAGAAACTAATTAATGCTAGCAAATTAGATCAAGTCCAAAGATCCAACAGCCAAACTCTTAAATGCTCCTTGTTAATAGGAAGTGTAGCTGTCAATAACTGCTGTTGGTGGCTATAATGAGGCCTCTTTCTTTCACTGAAAGTGATTTCATTTCTCTTTGTCCTCACAAAAGCTGTTCCATTCCTTTTTTTAAAAAAAAGTAGTTTCAATAAGGATGTTAGCTGCCTGACCCATTTCTTGTGATCAGCTGGAATGAAATGACATGGAAAAAACCAAGAAGGATAAGTCTCTTCATACTCATATTATGTTTCAAACAAGTTTCCTTCTTTGAAGCCCTGATGCTGGCTTTTGAATATCAAGTTTTCTTCACCACTGAATATTTAAATGAACTGTTGTGGAATTTGTTTAGTTATTATGGAAAGCAATATCCACAGGAGAAAGAAGCAACTGTATCAAAAACCTTTATCTCTGAAACACAATTTTAAGGTTAAAAAAATGGAGATTCCTCACACATTGTAAGAGAATAAAAGACACTGAAGAGTCAGCATAGATTTTTGCATAGTGACAAATGTGACTATATTTGTTTCTTTCATTAGGCATATACTGTGATGCATGCTCTCTGAATCCAACCATGATGTTGAACTCATATAGCTAGTTATATGATATAGCTGCATGTAACACATTTTGTGTACCTCTCATATAGCTTATTGCAGCAGTGCATAATTATTTTATGCTAGGACTATACACCAATCCACACAAGCATGAACTAAAAGAATATCAGGAAGAAGTATTAATTACCCACAGTAGTAGTTATGGTTGCAATTTCCTATTAGCAGCAACTATAAAACAGCAATCTCCTCTCTTAGCCTTATCTATTCCCACTGCCACTGTTAGCTATCTGTCTAACATGTTCTTTAAGGGAGTTCTCAGTTGAAGTTGAAACAGCATAGTCTATTTGAGAGCACTCTATTATTGACTCTATAGTGTTGTCAAAAATACTTCCTATTATCGATAGTCCTTGACTTACAAAAATTTGTTTAGTGATTGTTCAAAGTTACAATGGCACTAAAAAAAAGTGACTTACAACTGATCCTCACGCATACAACCATTGCAGCATTCCCATGGTCACATGATCAAAGTTTGGGTGCTTGGCAGCCAGCTTGTTTTATGAATGATCCACATCTTTCAATACACGAGATATGTACTTTATATCTACATTTAATGTACATGTCTTGCAAGAAGTTAGGATTGTTAGTAATTTTTTAAACAAACAAATGAAATAGAACCAAGTACTTTTATACAATATCACATAAGGGCATATAGTCAAGTCATCAAAACAGTTTTAAAGTTTTGAATGTTCATATCCTACAATTTGACATGTTAAGCAAGCCCAGTCTCCAAATAGTAAACAAATATTTTTGCCTTATTTAAAAAATACTTTTTTTTCTGTAATTCACATAAATTAGATAATTCTGTAAGATTACAATATGTTTATATTTACCCCATAGTTTACTGCGATAAGAATGGTGGTTACATTTAGAACATAGTTTACTAGTATTTGTGATTACACTTAGACTAGGGTTTACTGTGATTGGAACAACCTAGCAATTTCTTTCTCTCCCCATTTACATACAAGACTCAGAGGTTGGAAAAAATTGTTTCCGCATATTTGCAGCTTGTTTTTAATTTGAAGAAATCAAGAAACTGTATTTAGTCATTGTGGCTTAATTAAGATTATTTCAAATAAACAGTTTTAAAGTATTTTAGCTATTGCTTGAAATGGATTAAATAAAGATTTAGCCAAATTGTACATTTTTGTGTCACATATAAAACAGATTAGGAGCTTCTGAGGTCCTGTTAGGACACAGGAGTAAATTATAAGTTTTTTTTAAAAAAAACCAAGATTGATCATTATTAACAAAAACATAAATCATACAGCATGCATGGTTCTTCATACTATGTGGATTCAGTTGTTACTGTTAATGGCTTTATGCTCCTCTAAAATGCCATATTTCTGCATGCACAAGAGGAAATGAAAAAAATAGAATAGGCATGATTGAGTCTTCTTCATTTAAATACCAATTTTTAAATTAATAAATATAATTATTGTGATGTGACCGTCTTCATAAAGCTCATTTTATTACATTTATTCCATATAGGAGATCTTTTCAGTCAAAATCACTCTCCCACTGCTAAATAAAAAATTGTATTTACATGAAGTTGAAAAATGTTACTGTATTTTTTGGACTATAAGACACACCGGTGTGTAAGACGCACCAAGATTTCGAAGAGGTAAGTAAGAAAAAAAAGTGTTTGCCTTCTCTCAGCCCCCAAAAGCACTCTGCAGGCTTTTTTTTTTTTTTTTTTGCCTTGCCCCAATCCTGCTGAAACCTGCAGAGCTGCTGGGGGCTAAGGGAAGGCAAAAAGGCCTCCAGTTTTTTCAAAAAATGGCCCGTTTTTCACAAAAACAGGGGCATTTTGCCTTGCCCCAACCCTGCTGAAGCCTGCAGAGCGGCTGGGGGCTAAGGGAAGGCAAAAAGCTTCCGTTTTTGTGAAAATGGCCATTGGTTCTTACCTGATACACTCATTTTCTGGTAGAGTAAAGACAGCTGCCAGACTGAGTATGCTCCGTACATTAACCAATCAGACTGAGTCTACACTTATGATATCATCGAGCCCTTGTGGTTCCTCCCCAGTTTCAGATGAAGGAAAAATTGTAAACTCAAGTGAGAATTGTGAGCAAAAAGTGAAAGTCCATAGTCACTGTATCTCTTTCCTCCGCACAGGGAATTCCCTCGTGTGACCCATTCCAGGACGGGGCTGGCTGCTGCCTCTACCAGAAAATGAGTGTATCAGGTAAGAACCAATGCCCATTTTCCTGTTATCGTAGAGACAGCAGCCAGACTGGGATGTACCAAAGACTGGGCGGTCCACTAGGGTGGGAAATTGTAAAAAAGATCCGTTAGGACACAAGCACTTGTTGTAGCACCCTGCGCCCAAAAGCTGCGTCAGCCGATGCATACTTGTCCAACTTGTAATGATGTATGAAGACTGTGGGAGACGCCCAGGTGGCCGCCCGGCAGACTTCTTCCAAAGTGGCTTGAGTGGACCAAGCCGCAGACGTCGCCGCGCTGCGTGTAGAATGAGCTGTAATGTTTGCAGGGACCTGTATGGATTGAAGTTCATAAGACAGTTTAATACAGGCTCTTATCCAGCGCCCCAGACTAGACGATGAAGCCTGGCACCCAAGGAGGCCTGGCGAAAAGAGATGAAGAGAGCTTCCGAGTGGCAGAACAAGGTGGTGCGGTCAATGTAGATCTTGAGGGCACGACGTACGTCAAGAGTGTGCCACTTGCACTCCCTCTTGTGATGGGGAGACGGACAGAAATCAGGTAAGGTCAACTCTTGACCTCAGTGGAAACAGCTATTGACCTTTGGTATGAATGTTGGGTCCAGTCTTAAGACAACTCAGTCTGGATGGAACACGCACAAGTCATGCCTGATTGAAAAAGCAGCCAAATCAGAAATACGTCTGGCTGAGGTTACAGCCACCAAAAACAGTGTTTTAAAGGACAACAATTTCAAAGAAGTGGATCTCTTAGGTTCAAAGGGCGCGGAAGTCAAAGGCTCTAGGACACAAGGCAAGTCCCAAGTCGGATATCTATGTATGGCAGGGGGACGCAGGTTGGACGCTCCAGGGAGAAATCTCCGAATCAAGGGGTGAGAAGGCAGATGTTTGGATGCCAGGCCACCCAGAACAGAGGCCAGAGCGGCCATCTGTCAGTGTAGCATGTTGGGGGTAAGTCCCTGATCAAGCCCCCTTTGCAAGAAGTCCAATATCTGCGAAATGGATGCCCTAAGTGGGTCAATAGTCTCGTTGGAACACACAGAGCAAAAGTCCGCCACGTGGCATCATAAATGCAGTTAGTATGCAGTTCTGCATGATGCCTGAATGGTAGCAATGACGTCGAGGAAGATGTTATCGGCTGTTAAGGCTTGCCGCTCAATCGCCATGCGATTAACTGCAGCCACTGGGGGTCGGGACAGACAAACTGACCCTTGGTGTAGAGACAGGAGAGACCATGGGATGTGCCATGGGGTGGAGATTGACAGAGTCACTAGGTCGGCATACCAAGGCCGGTGTGGCCAATTCGGCGCTAGCAGCAACAGTTCTGCCTCCTGCTCCAGCATTTTTTGAATTACCCTCTGAATGAGGGGAAGGAAAAGAAATGCATATAGGAGACCCCTGGGCCACTGCCATCTGAGAGCGTCTACTCCTTCTGCCATGGGGTCCATGAACCTCGAGTAATACCTGGGTACCTGGTTGTTGTCTGCCATTGCGAATAGGTCTAGGACTGGGAGGCCGAACCGTAGTGTCAGTCGATGGAAGAGGCTCGGATGGATGGTCAATTGTTGTCCAGCTCAGCCAGTCTGCTTGGATGTTGGAGACCCCTGAGATGTGTTCTGCCCTGAGAGATGACAGGTGAGATTCCGCTCACTGGCACAACAGGTTGGATTCCTGCATCAGGGACCAGGAACAAGTTCCTCTCTGTCTGTTTAAGTATGCCTTGGTCGTGGTATTGTCCATGAGGACTAATATGTGATGGGCCTGAACTCTGTGGTGGAAGTGTCTGAGGGCGAGGCGAACCGCCCGCAATTCTAGCCAATTTATGCTGTTTTGGCTCCCTTCGAGGGACCACTGACTCTGAGCCACTAGGTCCTGCATGTGGGCCTCCCATTCTGTCAGACTTGTGTCCGTCGTAAGTGTGAAATGGCACAGCTCTCTGAACAAGGTCCCTTGCAAAATTGCCAGGGACTGCCACCATTTGAGAGTGTGTAATACCTGTCTGGGAAGGGGAACCCTGAGAGGAGAGCTGCTCCTGTTGGCCTTTTGATGTGGAAGTATGAACCATTGAAGGCTCCTGCTGTGAAACCTGGCCCACGGGACAATCCCGAAGCAGGATACCATCTTGCCCAAGACTTGGGAGAGAAGAAGGGATGCCTTGCGTAGACGTAGCACCTTCCTGACAAGTTCCCTCAGACTAAGAATGTGGTTGAATAGGAACATCCTCTCCGCCATGGTGTCTATCAAGACCCTGAGGTGGAGAAGGCAAGTATTGGGAACAAGGTGACTCTTTTTGAGATTCACCCCAAACCCGTGATTCCGCAAGGTGTGAATGGTGAGGGCAAGATCTCTTTCTGCCTGAACTGGAGACCTGGACAACAAGAGGATGTTGTCCAGGTAACAGAGAATCCGAACTGGGGATGACCTGATGTGGGCGGCTAGTGCTGCCAGTACCTTTGTGAATACCCTGGAGGCAGAGGATAGACCAAACAGAAGAGCTCGGTACTGGAAGTGCCTCCCCCCATAGGAGAAGCGGAGATATTTTCAGTGGTCTATGAAGATGGGGATATGCAGGTAAGCTTTGGTCAAGTCTACCAATGTGAGGAAGTCGCCTTTCCTGACTGCCTGGAGGATGGTGTGCAGAGAATGCATTTTGAACCACCGCAGACAATGTGGCGGGTCAATGTTTTTAGATCTAAAATTGCTCTCCATCCCTCGGAATTCTTCGGTACCACAAACAGGCGGGAATAAAAACCCTGCCCTTCCTGATGGGGAGGAACCGGTTGGATGGCCCGGATCTCCAACAGGTGCTGAATGGCCTGTTCCATCAGTGCCCTCTTGTGAGGACACCGAGAGACCGGGCATGGCACGAAGTGTTCCTGGGGGATGGAGAGGAATTCTAGCATGAGACCAAATTTGAAGTTTTGAGTACCCAATTGTCTGTTGTAGTCTCCTCCCAGCGATGGGAAAAGGACACCAGGTGGCCCCTGATCGGGAGAGAGTCCAGATAGTCATTTCCTACGTGAAAAATGGCAGTTGCCTCCTCCATGGTAAAATTTCTTGGAGGGGAAACGCTGTGTGTTTCTACTGGACCTGTCCTGGTGAGATCTCTGTCTGGGAGCGTAGGATTGGTGTTGTGGACGGGGGAAGGAAGGTCCCCCATCTGCCGGTCGAAAGGGCGACCTCCTATAGAAGGGAGCGGGCAGTTTCTTGTAGATGGATGAATGACCTTGCGCTTGTCTTTAGATTCCGTGAGGTACGGATCTAAGAAATTACCAAATAATTGGGTGTCACTGAATGGGGAGGCTGCTAAGCGCCACTTGGTATGGACATCCACCTGCCATGGCTTGAGCCAAAGCAGACGCCTGGCCA
Source organism: Natrix helvetica (assembly GCF_964273705.1). Classification (NCBI taxonomy): domain Eukaryota; kingdom Metazoa; phylum Chordata; class Lepidosauria; order Squamata; family Natricidae; genus Natrix; species Natrix helvetica. The sequence continues at coordinate 91,268,002 of NC_138554.1, forward strand.
TGACCGAAGAGGCCATGGCTTTAGAAGCAAATCTAGCAGCATTAAGGAAAGAATCAGCCGCAAATTCAACTGTTGCCCTGATCTTGTTGAGATCCCTATGTGACCTAGTGTCAGTAGGAGCGATGCGCTCCTGAAGCTGTTCAATCCAAACCAAGACCGCCCTGGAGTAAAAGGAAGTGGCCGTAGAGGAGCAGGTTGGGGTTGCTGTTGTAGGCCAGCAGCCATGACCTGTTTAATGGTTTCAGCAAAGATGGTTGTCAGGTTCCATCGAAGACGAGGACTCCGAAGAAGACAATTCCCCTTCTGAATAGGCCAGGGGTGGTGGTGTCAGGGCCCATGGGAGGCAAGACAGGTGGAGCTGGGGATGCCACTTGGTGATCCTCGGCTGAGTTAGAATATGTTGTTGTTTTTGGGCCCTCTGAAATTCTTTCTCAAGGGCCTTTTGCCTGCGCTCTTCTGCCCTGGTAGTCGCTTTAGAGATCTTGGGGTTTATTCCTGAGGAAGGGACCTCTTTGGCTTGCCTCTTCCTGCTGCTCTTTGCCCCTGATGGCCCTGCCTCCTCTAATCCTGCATTCATACCCATATCTGGATCAGCCATTTTCCCCAAAATAAAACACCCCAATAAGATAGGCAACGGTCTCACCGTTTGCTGGCCAGGCACTCCTGATCCGGTCCACCTGGGGTGATCCCACATTACTGGACACTCCAAATGGCTATTGTAGAGTTCATGCCTTTTTAAAAACGTCCAAATGGCTCTTTTTTTCCTCTGAGGCTTTTCCGAGCCTCAAAATAGCCACCACTATCTTAGCGGGTTTTCTGACCTGCAAAATGGCCGCCAATACTAAGTGTGGCCAGGCAATCTGCAGAATGTCCACCGGACTCATTGGGAACCGCTGCGCGCAAAGCGGCTGGTCACGTGTCCCTCCGAGTGCCCAGAATCAAGGAGCACTGTGGGGAAACAACCGTGGAGCCATAGCTTGTGAGCTGGCCTATCTGATTGCAACGCAGGCTTCCTGAGCGAACTCGTGGCCACAGGCAATCAGACGGCTGAGGAGAGGCAGCCAGAGATCAGTTTTGAATTTCCCTCCAATTTGTAGAATAAAGGATTATTATTTAAGGAACCAATTTAAAGGAACAACAATTTTTTTGGGAAAAATTCACCAATTAAAGATATAATTAAATAATTTGGAGGAGAGATCAATTCTCACAGCCAGTCCAGGTTGGACTGAGTCTGAAACTGGGGAGGAGCCACAGGGGCCCGATGACATCATAAGTGTAGACTCAGTCCAATTGATTAATGGATGGAGCATACCCAATCTGGCTGCTATCTCTACGATAACAGGAAAATGGCCCCTTTTCCCCCAAAATTGGATGCGGGGGCGGGGTTTTGAGTTCCCCCAAATGGCCGTATTCAACGTATAAGATGCACATTTCTACGCTCTTTTAGGGGGGGAAATGTTGCATCTTATACTCCAAAAAATATGGTAATTCTGTCACAGGTATGATCTAAATTAAAGACCAGTCTTCCAATATAAACTAAACACAGAATTTGAAAAGTTGGTTGGCTCATAGAGTAACATAGCTTTATACATATTCTCATAACAGAAATAACAAAAATCATTGTAATTGTGAAAATGCATGTTTTTAAAAATACTGCTAGCTAGCATATCTCAGCGTCTTAGAACTGCAAATCCTTATGCCCAATAATTTATTACTGCAGTTCCTTATACTAAGAGACTAGCTTTGACTATGGGATTCACTACAATCAGTTAATAGACTCTGGTACTGTAAGAAAGCATAAGAAATGGCCATAAACCACAGCATGAGACTCTTAAGTATTTCACACTTTCGCTTAATCTACATTTCACACTTTCGCTTAATCTACATTTCTGATGAAAGAACTTAAAAGTACTACTTAAGAGGCCTTTGGGTATTTAAATTTGTTCAAGCTTTTTTTTTTTTTTTGCAGATCTTGATGTCAGGTGCAAGGGTCATACTCTAGTCAGGTAGCCCCTAGAGCGACACATATATCCCAGCTACAGGATTGTTGATTAACTAGATAATATTTAACTATGGTTGACATTGGCCTTATTTTACTAAGGAAGCCTGAAGTGGTGTTTCATTCCATCATCTTTTGTAAGTATCAATGTACTCCCCAGGGAGAGAAAAAAGGATGACATTTGGAAGAGACTTTTGTCAGAACACTTTCCAAATTCTATCTACATGTTCACCAAATATTTATAATTGTATGGGATTAATCAAACATAAATACCTACAAGTATTCATAATTACATTCTTCATTAAAGATACTGTACTATATCGGAATGAAATTCTATCATTGATTCCTCATTTAAACAACTTTTATCCACAATGATAAAACTATCTACTTTAAAAGCTTATCGTGAAATCAGAAAATTATTTACATTTTATTTAATTTATATCCCACCTTTATTATTTTTATAAAAAAACTTCAAGGCAGTGAATACATCTATTGCAGTAGATATTAAAGTAGTAGATATAGTAAACATAAAAAGTCTACACAATCATTAAAATGCTAGGTTTTGAGATGTAAAAAAAATCAGACCAAGATAAATGACTTCAGAATTTTTGTCCATCTTTAATATAACATATGAGCTGTACAATTCAGTTGAAAAATAAATTGAAAAAATAGCAATACAACATGTACAATAATGTGGCTGCATATGTGTGTACATTTTTAAAACTAATACTTTGTTCAAAGCACCTTTTGATATTATTGACAGCATTCAGTCTTTTAGGGAGGGAGCCTATTATCATGGCACATCTTTGCCCACCCTTCATTGCAAAAGTGTTCAAATCTCTCAGACTTCAAGGAAATCTCCTGTGCATAGACTTACCTTCACAGATTTTCAAATGGATTTTGAGATGATTTATTTATATGGTCTGATTTGTTTAAAATTCAAAAAAATTGTATTTTAGCAGGGGTATGTAGATGTTTTGTATTTACTGCATGTAGTAACTAAATCCTTCAAAACAAAATGCCTGAGCTTCTACGTGTAACATATATAGAGAGAATGCTGTAGCAACAGCTGCAGGGACTTGGAAAAAAGACATTGATATCTTAATAATTAAAAAAAAGGCTATTTATTTGGGATCTATTTCAAAATATCTCTTTCAAAAGATTTCCACAGCATTCCTTAACAGAAAACATTAGCACAATTTAAAAATATATGCAAATTATTAAAATCTAGCTTTCTACAAGGACTTGCATCAAAGTATTTTTGGCTTCCTGCATGATTGGTATATGTTTGGAATTTTGGTTCTTATTTACTGTTTTCCTACTTTAAGTTGAAGCTCCTCAGTCATTCTGGAGTCAAATAGGTTCTAAATCTACAAAAAATCAGAACTTCATTAAGGAAAATCAAAATAACTTAAAAACATAACCTTCTTTTTGGGAAGGGAAGGGTGGAGACATTGAATATAGTTGTCTATCTAACTTGATCTCTTTCTTCTGTTATTTTCAGTAATTTCTTCCTAAGTTCAGAAACAAAAGTATAACAAATTAATCTTAGAGAAAGTGTTTGTGTATTAAAGCTTAGGTTTGCCACATTATTTTATCTGTCTTAAGTATAATCAAGGGAATTTTAAAGCTTTCATTGCCCAATAAACCCCATTCTTCTTTTTTTCAAAACGATTAATATGGAAAACCAAAAGATTGATACCAATATTCTCTTTTTCAAATCAATATTTGTCCCAGCTCAAAAATCACGCAGAATTGGATTTCAGAGAAAAAACTGAAAACTAAAGAAAAGCACTAAAAGTGGAGCCAATGACCATGACAGAAGGAGGAGCTGCTGAAAAGACCAGCTCTCTATAACTCCTTTCAAGACAAGGAGAGGACCCACAATTGCTTCAGACATTTATTCAAGGTCTCTGGCAGGTTTAGATCTGCAGGAGATGCTCAAACACTGCTTGGTGACTTTAAAAGGACACAGAGATACTTTCTAATCATTTTCAAAAATTGCTTGTTAATTTATTTTCAGACATTGCGAATCTTTGTATTAATGAAGTTGAAAACCCCAATTTGAGTTCAGCTTCTTTCAATTTTTAGTGAAAGAAGTTTTAAATGCAAATTTAAGAACTCAAAAAACAAAACTTTGTGGGGCGGGGGGATAAAGAGCAAAAGGGTATTTAGAACTTTGATTTTGGAAAGTTATAAATGAATTAAATGTTTAGATGGATTTGAAATAAGATTTTGAATTTAAATATAAAAATCTTCACATGGAATTTTTTTAATTTTGATTCATTTTCAATAAAGCATGATAGGATTGGACTTTGAAGGTTAGACACTACATGAAATAATAAGGAACTAAAAGACTACAATTAAAGGAGAAGAAAACGTAAATTTGACTTACAAATACAGAATGAAGCAAAATAATTCACTACTGTCATGTTTCCCTGAAAATAAGACCTGTCCCCCAAATAAAACCCAGCCTGATTTTTAAGCGTGCACCTAATATAATCCCTACCTCAAAAATAAGCCCCAGTAAAGGGGATAGGCATGGCCAGACAGGAGGCAGCCCAACCACTTATCCCCTTACAACACGGGCAGCGATTCATGAGGTGGCACTTAGCATGGGGGGAGGGCGCTCCTTCCCTTCACTGGTCACCTCATGGAGTTTTGACCCCTTAATTGCAACCCCACAGATTGGCTGAGCCAGCCAGGCCGGAAACTGCCTCTTGTTCTGTCTCTATGGGTGCCTGGAGGTGTGACCGATGCACTCTCGCCAGCTCCATCCTGCCTGTGATGCCAGGCAACCTCACAGCTGACGCCCTGTCTTCCACAGTTCATCTTGTGGCTCTGTAGCAGGCAGCAACTATGGCTTGGATGTTGCATCTTGTTCTGGCTGCTGCTACCAACACAACAAGGCAGAAGTCAGTGCAGCACATCAGGATCAACACCACTACCCCATGCCTCTGCCTGGCTGCTGGCCCTGCTGCTGCTGCCCTCATGAGGCTCTTTGCCCTCCTGGCCATGGTGCTCTTGGGTTGCCCTGCTGGGCTACTCCTGCCTTGCATGAGGCAACCTGTCCCAAATATATGACCTCCAGAAGGCCTCCTCCGCCACCGGCTTGCCAGGTCCCCTTTGCCAATGGTAGCTGGTGGATCCATGCTGCCTTGCCCATTGCCTTTGGGCTGCGCCCCTGTCCTGTCTTGCTCAAGTGGTGGCCATGCAGGGGATGGAGGAGGAAATCGCTCCTTTCTGCAACACTCTGCTGCAGCTCCAGAGCAAGCTTTCACCTTCCCTGCACAGGATTGCAAGGCTGGAGGCTTCTGCAGATTTCATCAACCACGTCTGCCTTCCCTGCGCAGGATTGCAAGGCTGGAGGTCTCCTCAACTTCCGGCAACCACTTCCACCTTTCCTGTACAGGATTGCAAGGCTGGAGGCCTCCACAGTTTCGCCTTGCCCGATCAACTGTCTTGGCTGGACTGGCTCAGAAGCCAGGTAAATTGGTATTCTGGGGCAAAAACCGGGTTTTGGGGTACACTGCAGGGCCACCTCGGAGCTCCTGCCCACAATCCTGCACAGGGAAGGTGGAGGTTTACTCTGGAGCTGCGGCAGAACATTGCATCAGGAGGCCTCTGCAGATAACATTGAGTTGCATGCCTTGCTCCAGCAAGAGGGGTGCAGGCCGGTGACTTGGCAGCCAGGGAAGACAGGATTTTGGGGTGCAAAAGAAGAAGGGGAGATCTCCCTCTTCCCTGCCACTGCAGGGCTGCAATGGAGCTTGCACAAGGCAGGGGAGGGGCACAGCCCAAAGCTGATGGTAGGCGAGGTGATGTGGCTCCACTGGCGACTGATGGAGAAGGAGCCCTGGCAGGCTGGCAGTGATACGCTCTGGAGGTTGTAGATCTGGGCCAAGTTGACCTGCATTAGGCAGGAGCAGCTCAGCAAGGTGGCTGAGAGCAGCTGCCTTGCAGATTTTTTCCACCGACGCCTGCCGAGTCCACGCCGCCGATGTAGCCACACTGCGCGTTAAATGTGCCGTGATGTTGGATGGAGAAGTGAGGTGATGTGCCAGGTAGGTTCTAGAAATGGTAGATTGGATCCAGCGCCCGACCATTGATGGAGAAGCCTTTAGCCCTTTATTTGTAGGATGGAAAGAGACGAAGAGAGCCTTTGGTGAACACCCTTGGGGCTGATGATAGCAGAAAGAGGAGGGCCCGATACTGAAAGTGACGGCCCGCATAGTCAAGCGGAGTCGCCTGTGAATGGGCCTGTGGAGGTAAGCCTCCGTGAGGTCCACTGATGTGAGGAGATCGTGTTTGTGTACACTCTCTAGGATTTATAGGAGAGAGTGCATTTTGAATCTCCTGTACCTGATGAATTGATTGAGAAATTTGAGATCGAGGATTGTTCTCCAGCCCCCCGAAGACTTTGGCATGATAAAGAGATGAGAGTAAAAATCCTGTCCCACCTGGCCTGGAGGCACAGGTTGTATGGCCCGAATGTGGAACAGATGATAGATGGCCTGCTCTACTAGGAGCCTCTTGTGAGGATCCCTGGAGATTGGGCACGTGACAAAGTGATTCGGAGGACTGGAGCGCAAGTCCAAGAGAAGGCCGAATCTCACAGTGGACCTGACCGACGCATCGTTGGTGATGTCGTCCCAACAATCTGCGAAGGATGCCAGATGTCCCCTGATTGGAAGATCCTCCAGGCAGTCACTTCTGCCTCTTATAGGAGTGGTTGTTATTGTCCCTGAATGACTTTCTGGGCTGGAATCTCTGGTTGTTCCTGCCTGATCTGTTGGAGAAGGAGGGGCCCTGTCTGGGAGGAGCCTGACGTTGCGGACAGGAGTTGGAGGAACCTCTGTCCTGACCATGAAAGGGCTGCCTATGGTAAAAAAAGCTGACTCTGACACTCCTGTTTCTTGGTGGCAGGACTTCCGCTTATCCTTGGACTCTACTAGTAGAGGCTCCAAGAGAGGACCAAAAATAAGAGAGGAAGAATAGGGAGAGGAGGCGAGTCTCCACTTGGCTCAGGCTTCCGCCTGCCACTGCTTTAGCCAAAGAAGTCGGCAGGTGGAGATAGAGGATGCTATGGCCTTGGAAGCGAAACGGGCCGCGTCCAAGGAAGCATCTGCGGTATATTTTAGGGCCGCCTTCAATTTGCTAATGTCCCTGAGCCCTAGAATCCTTTGGAGTTGTCTTAGCCATGGAAGAGCCAAGCGACTAAAGAACTCTGGTCCCTTGACCAGAGTCTGTTCTATTCTCTTGTCTTCAGGGCGAAGAGCTTCCTCAGGAGCTGCTGAGGCTGTGTTAGGAGAGGAGAGGCTAACGATAGGTAAGTCAATAGAAGGTACCTCTAGAGCTTTGATGAGTTCTGGTCCCACATTATACAGCCGCTTGTCCAAGGTATTGGGGAGGGAGCAGCGGCATTTGGCAGCGAGAGAGAGCCAGCAGAGGCGGCAGCGCTAAGTGAGCCAATGGGGAGTGCTGGGCAGCAATTCGCTCCAGGACGTCTCTGCAAGTTGCGGGCAAGGTCAGGAGGCTGAAGCCTCAAAGACACCCTGGCAATCCCCCTCAAGAAGCCCTGGGGCTAAGAGAGAGCCCTGGCTCCAAGGGGAGCTATCAGCGACGATCCAACCTCCACCAGTAATTTAGAAGATAAATTTGAGAGGAAATTCCAATTAAATCTAACTAGAGTAGCCAATTCAGAATTTTTAAATAGAAACGTTGAGGAGAGAGCACAGCCCAGCCAATTCCAATTGAACTGAGTCTAAAAAAGTGGGAGGACACTCCTCAGAGGCAATGACATCACTTTGATAGAGTCAGTTCTATTGGTTACTGGCTGAGTTAACCCATGCATGACTGCTGTCTCCATCAACTTTGGAGAATATTCTAAAAGTAAATTTAAAAATGACAAGGCTACAAGAATATAAAAAAGATGCTATACTGGATATACAAAAGAAAATGACTAATGTTTTAATAAATAAAAGAAATATACAAACAACAAACAAAGAGAATGACTGGATAATTTTCCTATATTGGATTTATCAAAGAAGCTTGTTACATCTCTGAAGAATTTTGTGAGAAGGGACAAAGGAAAAAAATGAAAAAAATCAAGTTCTAAGACATTATTTGAAAGGACTAAAGATCGAGATTGTTCAAAATAAAAAAATGGAAAATAAAGTTGGTTTATCAAGATTGTTAAAAATAGAAGAAAGGAAAATAAGTTGATTTTGGTGACATCAAGATTGAAATGGAGAGGCTTTAGGATTTGTTTATGTTGAATGATTGAATTTGGAAGTTGAAGTCCAAGAAAAATGATTGTCAAGGCAGAATTACAATACAATACAATAGCAGAGTTGGAAGGGACCTTGGAGGTCTCCTAGTCCAACCCCCTGCCTAGGCAGGAAACCCTATACCATTCCAGACAAATGGCTATCCAACAACTTCTTACAAGACTTCCAGTGTTGGGGCATTCACAACTTCTGGAGGCAAGCTGTTCCACTGATTAATTGTTCTGTCAGGAAGTTTCTCCTCAGTTCTAAGTTGCTTCTCTCCTTGATTAGTTTCCACCCATTGCTTCTTGTTCTACCCTCAGGTGCCTTGGAAAATAGTTTGACTCCCTCTTCTTTGTGGCAACCCCTGAGATATTGGAAGACTGCTATCATGTCCCCCCTAGTCGTTCTTTCTATTAAACTAGACATACCCAGTTCCAGCAACCGTTCTTCACACATTTTAGCCTCCAGTCCCCTAATCATCTTTGTTGTTCTTCTCTGCACTCTTTCTAGAGTCTCCACATCTTTTCTACATTGTGGTGACCAAAACTGAATGCAGTATTCCAAGTGTGGCCTTACCACGGCATTATGAAGTGGTATTAACACATCACATGATCTTGATTCTATCCCTCAGTTTATGTAGCCTAGAACTGTGTTGGCTTTTTTGGCAGCTGCTGCACACTGCTGGCTTATATTTAAATGGTTGTCCACTAGGACTCCAAGATCACTCTCACAGTTATTACTATTGAGCAAGGTACCACCTATACCAGCGATGGCGAACCTTTTTTGGCTCGCGTGCCACAAGTGGGGGGAGCGCAGGGGGGTCGTGTGCAGGCGTGCCGCACCCATAATGCAACACGCGACCCCCCAGTGCGCATGCGCGCACAACGCGCGACCCCCCCATTTTTACATGCTTTTTTCACCCTCCCCAGGCTCCAGAGGCTTTATAGAAGTCTGGGGAGGGGGAAAAGAGCCTCCCCCGCCCCCCCCGCCCCCCCCGGAGGCCCTCCAGAGGCTTCAGGGACCGTCTGGAGGCTTCCCTGAAGCCTTCGGAACGCTTAAAACGACCCTCTGAGCAACCCGGAAGTCACTTCCGGTTTGCTCGGAGGGTGGTTTTAAGCGCTCCGAAGGCGTCAGGGAAGCCTCCGGGCGGTCCCTGAAGCCTTTGGAACGCTTAAAACGAACCTCCGAGCAACCCGGAAGTCACTTCTGGTTTGCTCGGAGGGTGGTTTTAAGCGCTCCGAAGGCATCAGTGAAGCCTCCAGACGGTCCCTGAAGCCTTCGGAACGCTTAAAACGACCCTCCGAGCAACCTGGAAACTTCCGGTTTGCTCGGAGGGTGATTTTAAGCCCTCCAAAGGCGTCAGGGAAGCCTCCGGACGGTCCTTGAAGCCTTCGGAACGCTTAAAATGACCCTCCGAGCAACCCGGAAGTCACTTCCGGTTTGCTCGGAGGGTGGTTTTAAGCGCTCCGAAGGCGTCAGGGAAGCCTCCGGACGGTCCCTGAAGCCTTCGGAATGCTTAAAATGACCCTCCGAGCAACCCGGAAGTCACTTCCGGTTTGCTCGGAGGGTAGTTTTAAGCATTCCGAAGGCTTCAGGGAAGCCTCCGGATGGTCCCTGAAGCCTCCGGAGGCCCTCCGGGGGGGCAGGGGAGGCTCTTTTCCTGCTCCCCAGGCTCCTATATAGCCTCTGGAGCCTGGGGAGGGAGAAAATTGGCTTTTAAAAAGGTGAACTCAGCTGGCCAGCGCGCGCATGCATGCTGGCCGACAGGGCAGCGCCTCGCGTGCCCTGACAAATGGCTCCGCGTGCCACTTGTGGCACGCATGCCATAAATTCCCCATTACTGACCTATACTGTACCTGTGCATTTCGTTTTTCTTGCCTAAATGTAGAACCTTACCCTTTTCACCATTGAATTTCATTTTATTAGATAGTGCCCAATGTTCAAGTTTGTCAAGATCCTTCTGTATCTTAAGCCTGTCTTCTGGAGTGTTGGCTATTCCTGCCAGCTTGGTGTCATCTGCAAATTTGATGAGTTCCCCATTTATTCCCTCATTCAAATAATTGAAGATGTTGAAGAGTACTGGGCCTAAAACAGAGCCTTGGGGTAGGTACTCTACTGCATACCTCCCTCCATGTAGATGTAGTTCCATTGAAGACTACACGTTGAGTGCGGTTGGTCAGCCAGTTACAAATCCATATGGTGGTGATGCTGCCCACATTCTTCTACTTTATCTAGTAGTAGATTATGGTCTACCTTATCAAATGCCTTACTGAAGTCCAAGTAAACTATATCAACGGCATTCCTCTGGTCCACTAATTTTCTCACTTTGTCAAAGAATGCAATAAGATTAGTCTAGCATGATCTGTTTTTGACAAACCCATGTTGGCTTTTGGCTATTACTTTGTTTGCTTCTAGGTGTTCGCAAATTCATTGCTTGATTATCTTTTCCAGAATCTTTCCTGGTATTGAGGTCAGGCTGATAGGTCTGTAGTTTCCTGGATCTATTCCCCCCCCCTTTTTTTTTTGAAGATGGGAACCACATCAGCTCTTTTCCAGTCCTCTGGTAATTCCCCAGTGCTCCAGGATCTCTGAAAGATATAGTTCAGTGGTTCTGAGATCTCGTCTGACAGTTCCTTCAGAACCCTGAGGTGTAATCCATCCGGTCCTGGTGATTTGAACTCGTCTAGGGTAGACACTTACCATTTTCTTCCCTATTTCAATTTGTGTTCCTAATCTGATTTTTGTGGTGCTTTTTCTGATAGGTTGGACTGTTTTATCCCTTTGTGTAAAGACAGATGCAAAACATGAGTTAAATATTTCTGCTTTCTCCCTGTTGCTTGTCACCTTCTTGCCACTTTCTCCCAGCAATGGACCAATTGTTTCCTTAACTCTTTTCTTGTTTTTAACATGTTGGAAGAAACTTTTTTTTGTTATTTTTTACTTTTGTGGCAAGCCTTTCTTCATTGTGAGCCTTAGCCTCATCTTTATATGCTCGGGCTATTTGCTTATATTCTGCCTTAGTTATGTCCCTCCACCCTTTCCACTTTTTGTACTTATCTTTTTTGTCTTTCAATTTGTCAGAGAGTTCTTTATGCAGCCATGCTGGTTTCTTTTGGGAGCTGTTATTTTTCTTTTTCATTGATATTGTGCTAGACTGGGCTTTTGTTATCTCATTTTTCAAAATTTCCCAAGCTTCTTGAGTTGTTTTCCCCTTGAGGATTCTCATCCATGGAATTTTTCCCAAGCTCTAAGTTTATTGAAATTAGCTCTCTTAAAGTCCAAGACTCTAGTTTCACTTTGTTCTACTACTTGTGTTTGCATAATGTTGAATTCCAATATTGCATGGTCACTTGCCCCCACCCCCAGGGTTCCTGTGGCTTCAACACCTTCTATCATTTCCTCTCTGTTAGTGAGAAGTAAGTCCAATATGCCTGATCCCCTTGTTCCCTTCCCTACTTTTTAGAAAACAAAGTTGTCTGCTAGGTTTGTTAGGAACCTGATGGATCTTCCACTTGGTGCAGAGTTGTTTCCCAGTTGATGTCAGGGTAGTTAAAATCCTCCACTACTATTGTGGTGTGCTTCCTACATACCTTAGTTAGCTGACTAGCAAAAAGTTCATCTACTTCCTCTGCTTGGTTGGGTGGCCTGTAGTATACACCTATGACAATGTCATTCTCCCCCCCCCCCCCCAACCAATTGAAAATTGATGGTTCTGATTCAGTTAAAAAATGCCAAATTAAATGTCATATTAGTGAATATAAACATGGCTCATTGTAAGATGAAATTTGTAATAATGTATTCATATAGTATATAGGAAAAATCTCATTGGAATATTAATGCTCTGTAAATAAAGAATAGAAATTTAAAATAAAAAATAAGTCCAATCATGTAAGCCATAGGGTTCACATACACACAAACATGATGATAATGATGTCCATTCAAATATATGTATCAGTATTGAATTTTCTCTCTGATGTTGGAGAGAAAATGAAAAGTCTGTTTGTATCAAAGCAATCAGATTAATAGAAATGTATGGAAAGGGAATTTTCTTTGTTTGTGTTTTATTCACACCTAGACAACATGATCACAACACATATGTGAAAGTGTAAACTTGAATACTGTGGATTTTACAATGTATCACAATTATAGGAACACCTATATTCAATATTCCATAGCTTTCTTAACAGATTTCAGTGCAGTTTGGAATGCAACTTTTTAATATAAGGGTACAACCAGTATAAGAGATAGAGGTTTGTATGTATGAGAGCAATTCTCGTCACAGGAAATAAAACTGTCCCATATCATTTTCTGGGTGTTTCCTTTCAGTTTTCAGAAAGAGATTTTAGAAATTATCAAAGGTTGTACCTATGGTGGGAAAACAAGAAAATTCAATTTCATACAGATAATTCTACAGTATTTGCAATGAAATTTAACTATTTACACAATGCATAGTTGTGCCACTGATTAATGATACAACTAGAGCCCTTTCCGAAGTGATACATAATTTTTATAAAAAAACAAAAGCATTTGTGTAAATTTTAAAGGCTGGTTAAGGCCTAACATCTCTTCTACTATAATAATAGTAGCAGTATGTAGTAGTAATGTAGTGTATATCATTACTGTATTCTAAACCTTCTAAATTGAAACAGTGTTTTTTTAACTATGGCTATTTAAATATTTTAATCATTGTCTTGTTGCTAATCATACCTAATTTTTTCATAAGCCTTCCTAGAACTTGTCTTAGAATACTAAAATATTTTCAGAGACTACTTAAAGTGGTGACTAAATCTTTCATTATAAGGAAATTTTGTAGCATTTAAGTTTTTGGAGATAAAACTCCTCCTCCTGTTAAATTTGTTTGCATAAATAGAGGTCTGCCAAATCATCTGAGAAGCACCTATTAGAAGTGAGTTAGTATCCTCTTTTTTACAGTGGTAATATTCATTGTGACAGGAAAAGAACTCTGTAGTTAATAATATAGAAGTTATAAACAGGCCAAAGAAGTACAACATGGTCCTAAATCTATAATTCTAATAGATAATACAATTTGTTTTTGTTTTCTATTATAAAGAATACCCTACTCTAAAATGTATCACTGTCATTTTTTCTTATTACAGTGTTCCAAGGCTATGTTCATGAACATGGATATTTTCTGTCAGATCACGTATTAAAGCACTATGAATTTTTCTACAGCCATATTTTTGCATTATGAATTGTATAACATTTAAATGATAATATATATTTTATTATATATACAGAACTAATTTTACTGTTATATAGCTCTGCACATCTAAGCTAATCGTAAGACAGTCTTGTCATTAAGGAACTATTCCAGCTATTGGACCTTCTTCCCTTGAATGAATGTTTTCAGCTTTTCTATTCTCTCCTGTTCACAGGGCTTAGGTAAAATCATAATTTTTACAACATCATACTTCCTTTACACTAAACTCCAAAACATATGGGGAGTTGCACCATACAATGACTGTTTATGCAGAAATGGGAATCTTGTGCCATTTTTAAAGCTCTCTCATTCCCTCAGCTATAAGAGATAATTATAAATAATTTTTAATTTATTTTTATTCAATAACCATTGTAGAATAATAAGTATATGGAAGACTAAAAAGAAGACTTTCACCAATCAACCCAACTACCAATTCAAGGCAAGAAAGGAAAAATCAATTTTAGAATTCTAGTAGTGATAACTGTTAATACGTTTTCCTAGGCCATTAGCACACTGTTCCTTACAAAATAAACAAAAATAAACAAACAAGACATTTGACCTAAAGCGTCTCTTTCCCTTGCCTTCTACAAGCAAACATATGTTCTAGCTGCAATAGAAATGTTATCCTTTTCTAATTATTAAAGCATGCAAAATAATTTTCAGTCTACACAGTCCATCTGTGTCGTTTTAATGTAGAATGCAATTCTATTTCGAGAATCATTTCTCCTAACCTGAAATTATAAAGTGCTGACTAATGCTATTTTTTATTCTTTTTTTAGTGGATGTGTCAGATCACTGTATTTTAGGTTCATTGTTATAGACAATTAACAATAGATGATTGCATTTCCCAACTTCCAAAATCGTCATCTAACAAGATGAGAAGGTCCTTTGGTGGTGACAGGTGTCCTAGAACCTGCCTGCTAGCAAAGGACTTGCATGGGCTTCCTTTTCTGAGCACGGGGAGACGGACGGTGTTTTGTGCCGTCCGTCTCCCCGTGCTCAGAAAAGCAACTCCGAGAAGATGCTTTGGTGGCGGCAGGTGTCCTAGAACCTGCCTGCTAGCAAGGGACTTAGCCAGGCTTCCTTTTCTGAGCACGGAGAGACGGACGGTATTTTGCGCCATCCATCTCCCCGTTCTCAGAAAAGCAACTCCGGGAAGGTGCTTTGGTGGTGGCAGGGGTCCTAGAACAGCCTGCTAGCAAAGGACTTAGCCGGGCTTCCTTTTCTGAGCACGGGGAGACGGACAGTATTTTGTTATTAGTTTACAATCCCTCAACCCACATATTACAATTACAATTATGGTCTTAAAATAATAATTAGAATATATTAATAATACCTAATACCCAGGGGTCAGTTTCAATTTTGCTACATTTCAAAAGAGGAAGAATGAACAGAGAATAATGGATAGGCCCATCTAAGATGGTAATTAGGCTCTAAAGAAATGCTGCCAGGCAAGGCTTGATTGATTATATAGAAAATAAATCTGACTTCTAATATCACTCTCATTTAGTTATTCATAACACTTAAAAACAGGGGAGAGAAAGCAGGTGTTTTTTTTCCTGTATCTTACAATACTTTATCCCACAACTTCAATTTTTCTTTCTTTCCTTAATTTACCTGAGGCTGGAAGAACTGGTAAAAAAAAATTGGCTGCATTCTGATAATAAAGAGAACCAATAGAAGCTTGTTTTATTATAAGTTCTTATTTCAATATCAATCTCTAGTTTTAGCTGCAATTTACAAAGTTGCCAACATACAAATCCTTTAATCTACTAAATATAATATAGCACAATTATAATTTTGTATTGTCTTCCATGAGTATTATCTCTTCCCATAATGTCTTCCAGACTTCAGTCTTCAATGTAACATCCCCATGAAGAAATGTGCTCCAAGGTCATTTTTATACAGATTTAGCCAATTCAGATGTTCCAGATTGATATATCAATTGGAACTGACGTTGAAATATATCCTTTTAAGCGTCTTCTATTCGCGGAGTTTTTTTTTTTTTTAAACCTGCGATCCTTAAGAAGACGCTTAAAAGGAAGCGAGGAGCAGAGGTATTAGGGTAAGGGGATTAGGGTAAGGGTGTCGAGAGGATAAGGGTAATCCTCTCGACACCCTTACCCTAATCCCCTTACCCTAATACCTCGGCTCCTCGCTTCCTTTTAAGCGTCTTCTATTCGCGGAGTTTTTTTTTTTTTAAAACCTGCGATCCTTAAGAAGACGCTTAAAAGGAAGCGAGGAGCCGAGGTATTAGGGTAAGGGTGTCGAGAGGATAAGGGTATTTTCGGACATACACCAAGCGACTGTGTGAATGTCGACATTCACCGGTGAAGGTCCGAATGTAAAACAATGTAATGAAATATTCGGTCTTTCACCGGTGAATGTCGACATTCACCAGATTTCGGTCTTTCACCGTAACATACATACATACATACATACATACATGCATACATATATATATTATAAACACATGCACGAACAATGCATCTCCAAATAAAATGCATTGTGTGAATGTAATTCAATAGAAACATGCATAAAAATATAGGTGTATTTTTAATTAGATGATTGATTCTCAAACAAAAATGCCAGTATGCAGTTTTGGTTGGAAAATTAAGAAGCTGAAGAATTCACTTCTCTTAATTACAATTAAGCAAATTATTTTGATAAATTATATAAATGTATCTTACATAATGATGAATTTGCAGTACACATAGATTCATTGCTATGTGGCAATCTGGCCAGGAAAGAAAACCTTAGAAAATTAAAATTCAGGTCTCGTAAATTCTTGGATTTGATATCTAGTTGAATTTCACTCTCACCTTTCACTTGTTCAGAACACAGCTCCTTGGCTTTGGCTTTCATTATTTTTGGAATCAAAATATCCTTTTCTACATGTCTGAGTTTTGGTTCCCCTGAAAGAAAAAAATATACATAACATTTCCAACCATAGGTAAAAGTCACAGCTGAATTCAAAGAATAAGATGCAACATGTGAAGTCCAGAATTCTGAACAAGAAATAAATATAATTTCTAACATGGAATTTTAAGCTATTTTTAATTTCCATGACTTTCATTTAGCAATTCAGAAGTTTCACTGAAATTTTACTACTCACTATATTTGTAAATAATATATCCAAGAAGGCCACTGGCTAAGATAATCCCATTTTATCTTCACACAATTCCTTTTACTACAATACACTAATCACTGTATCACTTAGGTTCATGATTATTTACAAATAATAGGGTTTTCAGAACTATAACTCAATAAATATTATACTAAAAAGGTGATAGAAAAATAACTATTTTAATATATTTAAATACAATGCAAAGCATTACTCAGACAGTTTCCATTATTTTAGCTAATCTGATACAGGCACGTGAGTGCATTATAACATCTGAAGCTAGTCCTGAAGGGAAGGCTGAAAAAAATTAAGTAAGGAGAACAACTTAGTTTCTTAGTATGATTTGATTGCTTATTTAGTATCCTATGGCTATCACTAAATGTTTTACCTTATGATTCTTGTGAATGTATTTTTATGTACACTGAGAGCATATGTACCAAAAACAAATTCCTTGAGTGTCCAATCACACTTGGCCAATAAAGAATTCTATTCTATTCTATTCATTCTGATTCTATTCCTATTCCTATTCCCAGCAGCCACAACTCTCTTTTAGTTTCCAAACCTATAGTGCGGAAGACCAGAAAAACATCTTTTCATAACCACTAGTTATATCTTTGGCTGCTTCAAAATCTAGGAATTCAAGTTCCTTACTATTTAGAAGACATCACTTGATGAAACTTAAAGGTTCTCTCATATCAGATCAAAATGTCAACATCCGTTGAACATTGAAGACGACAGATTATTTCTGACTAAGAGTAACTTTCCAGAGAGAAATCTATCATATTACTGGTACTTACTGCCTGTTTCTTTAACTGAAGATCACAGCAATAGAAAGATTCTAAAGCTATCTCCAACATGTAAACATTTGCTCTACTTTAAAGCTAAGTACTCCCTCTTTCAAAAACAAAACAAAATAGAAGATAATATAAATTGCAGTTTATCATTGACTGGGAGAAATGAGAAGATAAACTATGCAAAATATTATTTCTCTATCTTTATTTTTAAAAAATCAATTTATCATATAAGAATGAGTCAGGAAGTGATAGATTTGGATCAGTACCTACAGAAAAGGCATTGGTACTTACCTGATACGCCTATTCTCATAGTAGGGGAGGAGTGTCCAGGATGGGTTGACCTCGTACCCAGGATGGGTTGACCTCGTACCCAGGATGGGTTGACCTCTGATAAGCTCTTTAAGGCACGCCCCTATCGCCAGGTATGCCCCAGTTTCGACGAAGAACTCTATCAGACTCAATGTGTCATCCACTCAGGCCTTGTCGTAATTCTAACAAAAAATATATTTAAACTTTAACATAACCTGTTCACCACTGCGAATTATCTCAACAAGACAATATCAGGGAGGGGCTGGATACTCCTCCCCCATTATGAGAATAGGCGTATCAGGTAAGTACCAACGCCCTTTCTCCATAGTGAGGGGAGGAGTATCCAGGATAGGACGTACCAAAGCTCAACGTCCCTAGGGAGAGTTCCTATATGGTATAAAGGCACGACCTTATGCTAGGTGAGCTGTTTCTCCCACCCTGTGAACAGTCTGTAATACCTTACGCCCTAATGACGCCTCCGCTGAGGCGAAGGAGTCCAGTTTATAGTTCCTCACAAATGGTGATGTGGAAGTCCAAGTAGCTGCCCTGCAGATCTCCGTCAAGGAGGTCTGCGTGGCCCAGGCCGCTGAAGTGACTGCGCTTTGTGTGGAATGTGCAGTAATCAGCCCCGGTGTCTGCAGCCCCCGTGCTTGGTAGGCCGTAGCAATGCAGATCTGTAACCAACTGCCTATGATGGTAGCAGTCACCTTGTTCCCCAAGGACCTGGCTGGAACGAAACGAACAGGGCTTCTGACTTCCTGTTTGGTCGAGTCCTCTTGAGGTAGATCCTCAGGGCCTTCCCCACATCCAAAGTTTGCCACTTCCTCTCTGGCGGGTTAGAAGGTTCCAGACAGAGGTTCGGTAGTATCAATTCTTGCGACCGATGGAAACAGGAGCAGACATTGGGTATGAAGGAGGGGTCTACCCGAAGGACCACTCTGTCCTGGTGGAACACACATAGATCTTCCCTGGTGGACAATGCCTGTAGCTTGTATATCCGCCTGGCTGAGGTAATGGCCACCAAGAGGGCCACCTTGAGTGTCAGGAACCTGAGAGATATTGTACAAAGCGGTTCAAAGGGGGAACCTGTTAGGGCATCCAGCACCCTGAGCAAGTCCCAAGAAGGGTACCTGTGTACAGTGGGTGGTTTAAGGTTAAAAGCTCCCTTGAGGAACCGCCTGACCATGGGGTGGTGAGTCAGTGTCTGAGACCTACCGCACAGAAGCACCGACGAAATTGCAGATACCTGTCTCCTGACGGTGTTAGGAGCCAACCCTCTGTCCAGGCCTGCCTGAAGAAAGTCCAGGACCTGGGGGGCTGTGGCTCAAACCAGGTCCTGATTCCTGGTGGCGCACCATGTGCAAAAGGCGTGCCACGTGGAGTTGTAGATGCGTTCCGTGGACAGTCTGCATGCCGCCTGGATGGTCTGTATGACTCTGGGGGAGAAGTTTTCCTCCCTCAGGATGCTCCGCTCAAGTGCCAGGCAGTCAGCTGGAGCCACTGAGGATCCAGGTGTTCCAGCAACCCCAGGTTGAGGGAGATCCTTTCCTGAGGGATTCTCCAGGGCCTCTCCAGCAAAAAGGATCGGAGGTCGGCAAACCAAGGCCGCCGAGGCCAATGTGGGGCAATCAATACTACCTCTGCCCCCTCTCGCAGAATCTTCTGCATGACCCTGGGAATCCAAGGCAAGGGTGGGAAGGTGTAAAGGAGCCCCCGGGGCCACGGGCTGTGGAAGGCGTCCACTCCCTCCACGTTCTGCAATGGGTATCAGGAATAAAACCTCGGGAGCTGAGCGTTTAGAGGGGGTGGTGAATAGGTCGACCTCCAGGCGGCCGAATCTCCCTGAAGATGGCTGGCTGCAGCTGCCGTTCTGAATTGTCTACCTCGGCCCGGCTGAGCCAGTCAGCCCTGATGTTGTCCACCCCCGCTATATGATCTGTGGCTATTGAGAGCAGGTTCCTTTCGGCCCAAAGCCCCAGTCTTTTGGCCTCCAGCATGAGGGGTTTGGATCTGGTCCCGCCCTGCCTGTTTAATGCGCTTTGGTGGTTATGTTCTCTGTGAGTACTAGGATTTGGCTGCTCTTGATCGACTGCCAGAATTGTTTGAGGGCCAGGCAGACCGCCCTGAGTTCTAGCCAGTTTATGTTGTGAGTCAGTTCCATCTGGCTCCATTGTCCTTGCGCCATCTGTGACCGCAGATGGGGCCCCCATCCGAATAGGCTGGCGTCCGTTGTGACTGTCACCCAGTCTGGATTTCTGAAGAATTCCTCCTTGGTTATTGCAGGAGACGTCACCATATTAGGGAGCGGGATACTTCTACTGGAAGGAGGACCTTGATCTGGGAGCAGCTCAGAAGCCTTCACTGGCATGGTAAAAGGAAATACGCCAAGTGTCCCCCAATGGGGGGACAGCTGGCCCTAGAGTTAGTTCTTGCGGAAGCAGCAACCGCCTCCGCCCCCTCGAAAGGGGTGTTTCTGCTGCCTGCCCCTCTGCTGTCTATCTGGCTGATACTTCTGCCTGGATGCGTAACCTCCCTGATACTGCCTGAATCCTGCATAACCAACTTAGACCCCCTAAAGAAATCCTGAACCCAGAGGGAGGCCCCGTAATCCTGACCACGTATGGTGGAGCATCGGCAGTGATGTGCAGTCAGGTGAGGCAGGGGAGGCACAGCCTCACTACTGTCATCATGAAAAGAAAAAAAAATGTAAAAGGGAAAAGCTGAGCTAGTTGCTGCCTCACCGTGGATGACTCTGCTTAACTGTTTAAAAAACCCTCTAAAAAGCGCCCTCTACTATGAGGCAGGAGAACTGCATGCCTCATCTAGTCTGACTTTAGGCATTTTATGATCACTCGAGCAGAATTAAGCAAGGGTTAAAAGTCTAAAAATTCCTGACGTAGGTGAGGCACACAGTTCTCCTGCCTCATAGTAGAGGGTGCTTGTTTGGGCGGGGCTTCTTCAGAGGACCCGAGGCAAGAGCAGAGTTGGAATCATCTCTGAA
The DNA here is from genome assembly GCF_964273705.1 of Natrix helvetica. Taxonomy (NCBI): domain Eukaryota; kingdom Metazoa; phylum Chordata; class Lepidosauria; order Squamata; family Natricidae; genus Natrix; species Natrix helvetica. The sequence continues at coordinate 91,288,722 of NC_138554.1, forward strand.
ACATCTGGAAAAGGTATGTGTGGGTCGGAGGGAGGGCGAGGAATTTAAACTTCATCCTTCTGGTGCGGGGTTTTGGGCAAAGGCTGGAGGGAAGGACCCTGGCTTGTGCGCTCTCTCCCCAAGTGTAGTTTGATTGCAGGCAGAGCCACGTTGCCTTTTCAAACCTGTAATCAGTGAAGCTGGGCTGGATCCTTCCTGGGCTGGCGAAAAGTGTGTGTGCTCCAGTATGGCTCTTTGACTGGCTTCCTGCCTCCTCCTGTGGTCTCCTCGCTGGTGCTCTACCTCCAATCCAACTCTGTGTGTGTGTGTGTGTGTGTGTGTGTATTTACTTGTTTGTTTGTTTGAGAGAGAGTGAGAGAGATAGGGAAGGGGGTAGGAGACATAGTCCAATCCAACTTCTGTGTGTGTGTGTGTGTGTGTGTGTGTGTGTGTGTGTGTGTGTGTTTGAGAGGGGGGAAGGAAGGAGGGAGGAGGGGACAGGAAAAGAAAAAGAAAGAAGGAAACTTCTTTTGCAAAGGAGAAAAACAAATGCTGTCACTTTAAATCGGAACTGAGCATGTCTGGCTGTGGAATTCTGGGAGTTGAAGTCCACAAGTCTAAAAAAAATTGAAACCCACCACTGTGTCAGTGCCTCACCAGCCATAAACCTCACCGCACGTCACTGGTCAGGAGTATGTAGTCGCCCTGAAGTTGCCTTCCTCGGAGCAGTGGGGAGCACCTTCTGCTTGTCCTTATTCTCTATTAGGAAGGGATCAAGAGCTGCAGCAAAGAGGGATCCCCCCGTGAAGGGGGCTGATGCAAATGCCACTTGTGTCATATGTCTGCTTGCCACTGTTGAAGCCAGAGCAACCTGCGAGATGCTATGGATGAGGCGATCGCCCTGGAGACAAACCTGGCAGCAGCCAAGATGGCATCCGAAGAGAATTGAATGGCTGTCACCAACTTGTTGATGTCTTGGTGTGCCTTGACATCCGCTACCGGGATTCGCTGCTGGAGATTCTGCAGCCCCAGTAGGGAGAATTGGTTAAAGGAGGTGGTGGTGGTAGCCGCTCTCACCACCCAGGCCGCTGCTTGATGGCTCTTTTGCAGGGTAAGGTCAGCCTTCCTGTCCTCCAGTTTCAGAGCGTCCTCTGGTTCTCTGGTTAGTAGATGTATACAGTGCCGTGACTGATGTGTCAATACCGGCACGCATCTGAGCCATGTCCTTGTCCACATTGAAGGAAGTCTTGTCTGTGGAAGAGGGCATAGGGCCTGAGGTGGGGGATGCTCATTGTCGTCTGACCAGGTCGAGGAAGGGCTTGGGAGTGGGCACTGTGACTGCCTCGATGGCCTGCATCTCAAAGATGGTCTCCACCAAGAAACCTGAGGATGCACCGTATTTCTAGTGATTTGTTGCCAAGTTTGGCCGCTGTCTTTGCCTTGAAAAGTAGGGACTTGTACAAGGAGGGTTTGAAACAGGCCGATAAAGGTAGGCTTAGGAGGAGGCATGCCTTCGTCCTCAGACAGTCTGTCCTCTCTAATCTCACCTTCCTCCGATTCAGGCTCGCTGTCCTCTTGGTCCTCCAGTCACTCTGGAGTCATGGGCAGAGGAGGTGCTTGTGGCGGGATCTGGGGCTGTTGAAAAACCGTTGCCATGCACTGTTGGAATTCCTGCAGCATCATGTCTTGGAAATTAGGCATCACTGTGGTGGGTTGTTGCCCCAACCCCATGCCTGCAGAGGTATAAAGGAAGGCTTGAGGAGAATGCCCCGTAGCAAGGGGTGGCCCCAATGTTGTAGCGCGTGAGGGTGACTGCCATTTCTGAGTAGAGCCCCAGATGCCTGAGGTATCAATGGGAATCCTCACTTGCTGGGAGGGATCCTCCTCTGTGATCACATCAGGCTCCAGTCCAGGGGGAGCCTTCTTGCTGTTGCCCTTATGGCAGATGCGCTCTAGGGCTTTATGCCTCTGCCTTTCATATTTAGAGCCAGGTTTGGGAGGCTTGGAGCTGGAGCTTGCCTCTTTAGTCGCCCTGGAGGAGGTGTGCTTCGTTTCGCTCTTTGGCTTGCTGCCCCCACCCTTACCCCCTTCAGGGGTAAGGTAACCTGATTGGGGGCTCTTCTGTCCCTCCGGTGGGGCTGCCTGTCTGTCTTCGACTTGATTCCTGCCTGTGTCCTCCAAGCTGCAGGAGGCCGCCATCTTTTGTCACGTGGGGATTCTCCCCCCCTTCTTTTCAAAATGGTGCTGGATGGCAAATACAAACAGCCCTACCGGTCAGGGCTTTGAAAAGCAGCTTGTGCTACTAAGAGCTGCCGCGCGCCTTCCGTTCTCTCCTGTGGCCTCCTGCTGTTATTAGCGGCTTATTGAGAGCCTTGCCGCCCTCTCTTCCAGCTGCTTTCCTTTTCTCTTCCTTAAAGGGGAAGACCTTCCTTAAAGGGAAAGACTTAGCAGCGAGCTGAGCCTCATTGCCCCGACTGGGCTTCTCAGGCTAGTCAGGTACTCACAGAAAAGGGTTGAGTAGGGCTTGCATAAATCGTGATAGCAAGGTTGCCGGAATACAGGATGACACAACCATTCAGTTGAGGAACTGAGTCGGAACTGGGGAATACCTGGCGATAGGGTCGTGTCTTAAAGAGGTTATCGGACTCAGTTCAACCAGTGAAAGAACAAGGTCAACCCATCCTGGATACTCCTCCCCTCACTATGGAGACTTTCAAGTCTGTCTCTTTTTAAACTAGTTTATAAGAAATCTTTAATGGCATTCTTTAGGGAAAAATCCATTGTATCAGATAATACAATGGATATTTCAGTTTCCTCTTCTTTTAACTCATGGCATTTTTCATCTAGATTGATATTAAGCTGCATTTGAATAAAATAGTCATTTTGACTCACTTCTGAAAATTGAAAAAGCCTTCACATGTTTTGGAACATTTTAAAAAGATTGAAAAATTACCACAGTAAGATAAAAGTAGGCCTGCATGAAAAACAGTTATTCCCATCACATCTACCCAGGTTAACTCTAAGAATGCCCGAAGAGAGGAATGGTCAGACCGTTTCTTGCAGCCTGACCATTAGTTATTTTTTTCTACCAAGCTACCGGATTTTAATTTGGCCTTCTCTAACTGGACGAAACTGAACAGAGTTCGATGTGACACTGGAAAAAGTGCCTCTGCGCTGTGTCAATGGAGCTGGAAAGATTCCCCTGTTGCAACAGTGGGGATAATATGCAAACTGTTAGATATATTGTACAAAACTGCCCACAGCCTGTGTTTTCTGGTTCCTTAAAAGATCTGCATGAAGGAACACCAGAGGCGAGTGATTGATGGATAACTGAACTTGACATCCAGGTATAATGCCACTGCTGTACCTCTATAGAAGTTTTGTGTACAATTATGTGGATTGTGGGCATTTATCTACTAATCTAATCTTTGTCTGGTTCTCATCATATATTAAATGAATAATAAAGTGAGATAATATAACAGAATTGGAAGGGACCTCTGGAGGTCTTCTAGTCCAACCCCCTCCCCTCAAGAAGAAGACCCTATACTTATATAAAATTGTGATAATTCCTTTTTCCTTTTCCACTAACATTTTCTTTTAATTGGGTGTTTACTATTATATACAGGTTATTGAATTTTCTATGGTTCAATATTCAAAACAAGTATCAGCTGTATTAACTAAGATTCATTTTAAAGATGGGACATATTACTCCAATCTGTTTTGTTTCATCTCCATTTTGCCAATGAAGCCCTTCGTACAATAGTCAAACAATTATATTTCTTGCAGGCTTTGATCAAATAAAATATAGCAATTTCTTAGTTATCTGTAGTGAGAAAGAAATAGCTAGATAATCAGCTGATCCTTGTTCTCTTTTCTGTCAATACATCCATATTTTATATAGTATTAATAACTGTGTGATCAAATAAACCAGTATAACTTGGTGGACTTGGATTGATTTCTAAACCTCACTTTAGTGACAATTTTTGATATAAGGAAGTATTTTATACATGCCGAAACTTTTATAAAGACTTTTTTTAGTGGAAGTATGATGTAGCTTTCTTAGAACATCAGGTAGCATCTTAGTAGAAAGTTGTTTTACCTTAGTCAAGCATTAGACCCAAGCAATTCTATTTAACTATTTCACTGCTTTATTAGTTTTGCATTTATTTGATTAATAATTATGAAACCAAAGTTAATTACTATATACAATTGCTTGGGAGTCAGTTCTTCTAAGTTAGGTAAGATTAACAGAAGTCAAATTCTAAGCAGTTTGTTTCATTTTCTACCTTAAAATTATTCAGAAAATTGCATATATTTCCATTATTCTTAACTTTTAAATTTTGAGATTTTTCTACTTTACATTTGCATCAATTCAAATTAAGGAGAGAGTAAGGATGACACTACCAGGAGAAAAAAATTCAAAGCTTTAACTTCTCACTATGCTATCATCACCTTGAAGTCAATTTTCACCTTTTTCACTGGCTGAATCTGTTATCTTACATTTTGCTTTGGGGCGCATGTGTTCTTGCAATATAGCAGTACTGGATTATGAGAATTCTGACAAGCATGTTTGCTAAAAAAAAAAAGAAAAGTCACAATGCTTATATTCTTGAAGGTAGAAAATCAGATTCCAAACTAATTCTATAACAATTGATGAAATAAATATAAAAAATATTAATACAGATTGAAAGCAACTGTACAAACAAATCAGTGGCACAGATTCAATTACTCAAATATAAAAGTGAATAAGAATAATAAAAAGAAAATAAATATATCAACCATTAATTCTTATTTTTGTAAATACAGATCTGTCCAACAAGAAATGAGAGATCAGTCAAACCTTTGAAATTAAAGGAAACTACAATAACTAAAATGCAGAGACACAAGGGAAAGTGTGGGATCACAGCTTGTAAGAAAAGAATTAAACTTCTTTGCATGCTGCTTTGATGTAAGTTCTCCTTGTGTTCAATATTAGTTAAAAAGCATTACATACACTCCACGTGAAGTAATAGATCAACAGACTTCCAGTAACAGAGATGATAAATTAAATCTTCTGCATCATAATCTAATTGAAGCTGTGTGGTGAAATGTCAGTTAGTGTATTTGAATTTAAACTAATTATATCAAAATTAGCTTAGAATTTAAATAATCTTAATTTAGTTTAATAACCATACTTATATCAAATGTTTCAGATTAAAATACTTTTGTTCAGAACTTGAGTTTCTCAATTATGCCTTGTATCTAACCATATCACTTCATTCCCCTTTTTCAACTTTCCAGGATGTTACATAAATATCAAATATGGTACCTCTTACCATAATCCTTAGCCACTCCAAAGGTAATGTATGCATCTCTGAACATAAGCATGAATGTAATTATGGAAATGCAAAATTCCACAGTTAGAGAACAAACACATTATTAGTATAAAGGTGATTCTCCAAGGTAGTTATCACTCAAAGATGATGGACTATATTTCCCATAATCTTATTCACTGGGAATACTTGTTTAAATTAACACAACTAGAAGGTGCCATTAAAAAAGAGGGACTTCTTCATAGCTGTTTTACTATGTCCCACACAGAGGAGGGTCTTCCAAAAGAACATCTTTCCATTACTTTAACTCTACAAAAATAAGGTGGGGGTGGTGGAGGTTAGAGAGATTTGGTATTAGCAAATGAGAAAATTAGCATTAGCAATAAATTGTCTATAATTATATTTCCCACTATTAAATTTTACAAAACTATTTTCCAAGGAGTCAATTGAAAAATTCAGTATAATATGTAACTATAACTATGCAGCATGTATATAAAATATTTTGCAGTCAAAGGACTGCAATCCTGGAATGTCCTAATCTGAGCCCTGGACTGACTATTCTGCTTGTTCCAGAAGTGTTTCACTCTCAAAATAGCTACCACAGTTTATTTCATGTTCAAAATAGCCATTCCAAAGTCAGACCATTTCTGGCACCCATGAAATATTTTGACAATGAAATATTTTGTACACTTCTGTAGTATCAACTATACAGAACAATTGAGAAGTGACATTACATGTTAATTAAGACAAAATTGGAAAAAAATGCTATTTAATGAAATCATAAATTCCTGAAGTAACCCCCCCCCCCAAAAAAAAACCATGGGGAGGGGAGATGCTGAGTGCCCCCAACTATTGAGGCTTTTATTCAGATGATTAAGCAAATTACAGGAAATATTCATATTGTAGAATCCACCAACATTTTTTTAAAAAATCAACATGTAAGAGGCACACATAAAGGAGTGCCCCACGTGCTCCTCAACCAAACATGGCATCAAGAACTTCACAAAAATTGAAGTATTTTATAGAGAAAGTGAAAACATAAAAAAGAACCTTTATACCTATGACACTGTGTGCAGTAGGGAAAATCAAGATAAACATATGAGTTAATAAAACATGTTAGATGAAATCAACAAGTTCAACAGGTAAAGGATGCATGGTTAAAATCAGTTTAGAACTGGTATGGATTTCCTTTAAATTTAATGCTAATCAGTTAGTTTTTCATCTGTTTTTCATTATTCAAGCCAACTTAAGGTTGAATTATTTTTATTTTAGACAGGGTGGACATAAATGTCTTTACTTTAGCTTCTGTAAATTGAACTCAAACATATCTTCCTAGAGTTAAAATAAAATGTGAAAACGTATAGAAGTAGGAGGAAGTTGTTTCCCAAAATAACTGGGAAGTATGATATGTCTTATCAAATAAGTATTAGAGGCCTGTTTTATGAAGTATTTAAAATTATAACTGTAATAATTCCAAGTTTTCCCACACAAATCTTTCTTCTACCCTACTACTTCATAAACCAGACTTTTGAACTGCATGCATTCAATTAATGTGCAGTACAATTTGCTCCTTTAATAAGCACTGATAAACAATATAAAATTGTTATTAGCATTTACGGAAACTGTAAGATAGTTTGTTTTGTGATATGTAAATGGAAGAATATCTAAACCAGCCATAAAGGTCTTGGAGAATATTTTAAATAAATATTTAAAGCCCTTACAATCTGTTACAGAATGTATATAAATACAAATAAAATAATTTACAAGGAAAACATATAGATATAAATGCAGCCCGTATCAATAAATCTGATTTTCAATTCAACAATTTTTCTGTTTGTTTCAAAAGATTGTATTTGTAGCTTCAGTTCAACTATTTTCAGATTTGTTCCAGAATGACCATTGGCTTACCTGAAGGGTCCTTTTCTGTGCACCGCGGGAGAGTCCAAGCAATGGGTTAATTCAGTCTGGTTGCCCTTGGATACTGAGGAACTTTTTTTCTCCCTTTAACCACACCTCCTCGTGTGATTATTGCCAGAATTAATTGCCGAAAAAGTCAATCTGTCGAGAGGATGGAACGAAGGCGTCCAAGATGTCTTTAGTTGAAAAAGAGGAAAGAATCCCCGGCCGAAGACCAGGGTGGGTTGGACTCTCCCGCGGTGCACAGAAAAGGACCCTTCAGGTAAGCCAATGGTCATTTTCCTGTGCACCGCTTGGAGAGTCCAAGCAATGGGACATACCCAAGTTATTGTCCGGTTGGGTGGGCAGAATCAGAGTCCCGGGATTCGGTCGAAGACACGACCCCTTGAAGCACCCTCCTGCCAAAGGACGCCTCAGCCGAGGCGTAAACGTCCAGTTTGTAATGACGGATGAAGGGCGACGGGGAGGACCACGTAGCCGCCTTACAAATGTCTAGGATTGATGCCTGGGTGGCCCAGGCCGCCGTGGTAGCCGCGCTGCGAGTGGAGTGCGCAGTGATGCCTTGTGGCACCGACCTGGACTGGCTTTCGTAGGCCAGGGCGATGCAGGCGCGCAGCCACCTGCCAACAGTGGAAGAGGAGACTTTCTTGCCCAGGGAACCTGGATGAAATGACACGAATAAGGACTCCGACTTCCGGAATTCGGAGGTGCGGGGGATGTATGTTTTCAGCGCCCTTCTCACGTCCAACATGTGCCACTGTCGTTCCCTGGGATGTGACGGTCTCGGACAGAAATCAGGAACTACAATTTCTTGCGTTCTATGAAACCAAGTATTAACCTTTGGAATAAAGGTAGGGTCCAGTCTCAACACCACCCTGTCTGGGTGGACGGTACATAGGTCCTGGCGAACCGACAGGGCTGCCAGTTCTGAAATACGACGAGCTGACGTCACGGCGATGAAGAATGCCGTCTTGAGTGTAAGATGACGTAGTGACGTAGTGCTGAGAGGCTCGAAGGGTGGAGCGGTGAGCGCCTGCAGAACCACGGACAGCTGCCAGGTGGGGTAACGATGGACCGTGGGAGGTCGTAAGTTACAAGCTCCTTTGAGAAAGGAACGGACCCTGGGCACCTTGCTAAGGGGCAAGACCGGGTCACCGGCCCAAACGGTGGAGAGGGCCGCCACCTGTCGTCGAAGGGTATTTGGAGCGAGGCCCTTGGCAAGACCCCCTTGTAGGAAGTCCAGGACACGGGAGACCGCAGCCGTCACCGGGTCTAAACGTAAGGCGTCGCACCATTTGGCGAAGGAGGCCCACAAGGCATCGTAGATTCGAGTGGTTGACGGTCGCCTAGCTGCCTGAATGGTGTGTATTACCTCCCCTGAGAAGCCCTCGCACCTCAGCTGGTCCCCCTCAAGTGCCAGACGGCCAATTGGAGCCATTGGGGCTCTGGATGAGTTACGGCCCCCTGGCTGAGGGAGACTTGGTCTGGAGGAATCTTCCACGGAGGTGACAGGGAGAGGCTGACCAGGTCGGCGAACCACGAACGACGGGGCCAGTGCGGGGCCATGAGGAGTACCTCCGCCTCCTCCGCGATGATCTTGTGGATGACTTGTGGAATCAGGGGCAGAGGAGGAAAGGCATAAAGTAGGCCCCGGGGCCAAGGGGAGCGAAGGGCATCCGTCCCTTCCGCCCCTGGGGACTGGAAGCGGGAGAAATAGCGGTGAAGTTGAGCATTTTCCCTGGATGCGAATAGGTCGACCACGGGAGTGCCGAACCTGCGGGACAGCTGGCAAAACAGAGCCGGATCCAGTTTCCACTCTGCCGGGTCTATGGTGGTCCTGCTCAGCCTGGGTGTTGTCGACTCCCGAAATATGGTCGGAACGAAGATATGCCAGATGCCTCTCCGCCCAGCGCCCCAGGGATTCCGCTTCCTTCATCAATGTCTTGGATCTGGTGCCCCCTGGCAGTTTATGTGGGCCTTGGTGGCCACATTGTCCGTCATCAATAGGACATGTTGATGGAGAATGTCCTGGCGGAAATGTGGGAGTGCCAGGCGGGCCGCACGCAGTTCCAGAAGACTGATGCTGCAGGAGCTCTCTGCGAGTGACCATTTGCCTTGCACCACTAGATGACCCATGTGTGCCCCCCAGCCGGCGAGGCTTGCGTCTGTGGTGACCACTAACCGGTTGGGCTCCTTGAACAGGTGGCCCTTGAGGAGAGCAGGGGACGTCCACCATCGGAGCGATCTCTTTACTGCTGGGGGAACGCTCACCAGCCGATTCAAGTTGCTCCTTGAGGCCCTCTGGTGAGGAAGGAGGAGCCATTGGAGAGCTCTGGAGTGGAGGCGAGCCCATGGGACGATCGAGATGGAAGAGATAATTTTTCCCAACAGCTGTGACAGGAGGACGATCGGTACCTGTCTCGCGAGCATCACCTTGCGGGTCATGGCCACTAAGCTGTCTAGCCTGTCCTGGGATAGGAAGACCCTGCACAGGGAAGTGTCTATGACCGCCCCCAGGTGGATAAGTCTGGTGGTGGGAACCAGATGGCTTTTCTTCAGATTTAGGGAAAAACCGTGGCTCCTCAGGGTTCTCATTGTGATGCGGAGGTCCCGCAAGGCCTGCTGCCTGGACGACGACTGGATCAGGATGTCGTCCAGGTAGCACTGGAGCCTTATGGGTCTGCGCCTCAGTTGGGCTGCTACAACCGCCAGGACCTTGGTGAAGGTCCTGGGGGCCGACGACAGGCCGAAGGGGAGGGCCCGGTATTGAAAATGCCTGCCGGCATAAAAAAAGCGCAGGAACCTCCTGTGCTGGGGACGGATGGGGATGTGTAGGTAAGCCTCCTTGAGGTCGATAGAGGTAAGGAGGTCTCCCTGATGGATCCCCGACAGGATGGACTGGAGGGACTGCATCTTGAACCTCCGGTAGGCAATGTGCCTGTTGAGGTTCTTTAGGTCCAAGATGGCCCTCCAGCCCCCCGAGTTCTTTGGTACCAGGAAGAGGATGGAGTAGAACCCCCTCCCCTCCTGGTCGGGGGGGACCTGCTCTATCGCGTCTATCTCCAGGAGATGACGAATCTCCTGGTTCATAAGCTCCCTCTTCAGAGGACAGGAAGGAGTGGGGCACCGGATGAAGTTCCGGGGAGGGGGGGATAGGAATTCTAGGGATAGGCCCTCCCTCACAATCTGGAGGACCCAGGCGTCCTCCGTGGTCTGGGCCCAATGGTGGGCGAATAGCTGGAGGCGCCCCCCTATGGGTGACGGGCCCGGGCAGTCACTTAGATTTGCGGAAGGGCCTGTTAGAGGCACCTCCGCGGTTGGATTTACGGAAGCCGAATTGTTGTCTACCTCTGTCCTTAAAGGAGGACCTGTCCTGGAACCTGTCCCCTGACTGACCGGCCGGTCGGTAGGACGGGGAGAAGGAAGTAGAGGTAGAGGGTTCAGAGGCACGAAAGGGCTGCCTCCTGGGGTATGGAGCGGACTTGCGGTCCTGCTTTTTTGTGGTGGAAGGTAAAATCTTTCTTTTATCTTTGGATTCAATGAGGAGAGGCTCAAGCACCTCCCCAAATAATTTGGCGCCCTTAAAGGGGGCTGAGGCCAGCTTCCACTTATGCTTCTGGTCCGCCTGCCAGTGGCGGAGCCAGAGCAGGCGGCGTGAGGTGACGTTGGCCACCAAGGCTCTAGAAACAAATTTAGAGGCGTTAAGGGATGCGTCCGCCGCATATTGGGAGGCCGCAATAATTTTTGAAATATCCTGGCGGAGGTGCAAGTCTCCTGCCGGGAGTTTGGCCAACAGTTCCCTTAGCCATATAACGGAAGCCCTGTTAAAAAAGGAGGCGGAAGAGGAGGCTTTGATGGCCCAGGCAGCCGCCAGGTGGGCCTTATGGCATACCCTCTCCGCCTTCTTATCCTCCGCCTTGAGCCCATCCAGCAGTTCTGCTGGGAGGGAGGAGTTGGAGGTGAGGGCAGTCATAGGTGGTTCCACGGCTGGGAGAACCAAAAGGTCTTCCAAGGTGGGGTCCATAGAGTAAAGTTTCTTGTCTGCCCCGCTGGGGGAAGACAAGGTGGCTGGTTGGGCCCACTGGCGTTGGATTACATCCAGGAATAAGCCTGGAACCGGGACCAGCACTTGTTGGGGGGCCGGGACGTCGAACATGGCCGCATTGGGGTTTTCGGGAACAGCATCGGCCGAAGGTTGGACCGGCTTAGGTTTAATCCCTACCCTGGTGGCTAGTTTGGCCTTGCGGAGAATGGACTTAAAGAGAGTAGGTTTGAAAAGTCCGGAAAAGGCAGGGGCGTCCGGGGGGAGGCCCTAGTCTTCAGATAGCTCCAGGCCGTCCTGGTCAGCGTCCTCGATGGCGGAGGTTTCGCTGACTACGGATGACTCAAGGGACGGATGGCGGGCACGCTTGGCTGGAGGAGGGGCCGCCGGGTCCCGGGAAGTGGTCCCTGGCCCCGAAGGGGGAGGGGAGCGCTTTTGGAGGCCCTCAGCAATGCCTCTGGCGATAGCACGATCGACCAAGGCCTGCACGCGCGGTGACAGCTCGGACTCCTGATCAGAGTCTGATTCCGGGTCCCTGGGGTCCTGAAGATGGTAGTGGGAGCCCCCAGCCGGGGGAGCCCTGGTGTGACCCTCTGGGACTGGGTCCTGTTCATATGACCAGGACGGGGCAGGAGAAGCTGGTTCCACCAGTGATCTGTCCGGGGACAGATCCTGAGACTGTACCTCATCATTCAGCAACGCCAAGATATCACCTCTGGATGGGGGAATGGGGGCCACCTCTGGGGGGGACCCTGTCCCAGCCTGGCGCCGGGCCTTCTCAAATTGTTTATCAAGGGCCCGCTGGCGCCTCTCAGCGTCCTTGGTTTCGGCTGCAGACGGGGCCCTGACAGGGTGCCTATGGGAGTCCCCTGGGACGCCCTTGTCCACACTCCCACCCCTACTGGAAGGGGGATCCTTGCTAGGGGCCTGAGAGGGGCCGGATCTAGCCTCAAGGGAACCTGATGGAGGGGGCAGCTCCATGCCAATGACCGCACAAGGATGATGCAGAAAACACAGGCAAGCGGGTAGGCTGCAGCAGAATTCGACTGGCTACACTGAAAGGCATAAAAAAAGACAATCATGATTAATAATACAGGTATAGGAAAAATTAATAAATCCATTTCAGCCTAACACTAGTAGCCAAATGAGAGGAGGACACCCAGGAGGCTGAGCTATGAGGTGGGCCCGCAGCTCAGGCTGCAGTAACCCCTGCAGGAGAGACAGGGAAGTCAGTAGGCCAGGAGACTAGAGCTTTAAAAAAGGGGAAGGCCTGGCCAGATCTTAAGGATAGAGAAAAAATTCTTCCCTGTGCCGGTGCAAAGGACACGTGGTGGCCAAATTACCAGCGCCGCTGATGTCCAGTGAGTGGTGGCCGAGGGTCCGCTGGGTGGGCCCGGCGAGGCCCTGTAGCCACCAAGCGGCCTCCTGCATGAGCGTGGCTGAGCGGCAGAGGCCTAAAATTAAAGGCGTGAACTTTTCGCGCCTAAAAATGGCCGCCGCAACAGCGAGGAGCTGGGTGGAGAGGAAAGCGGCAGCCAGGATCAATCCGGGCCGCTCGTTGCTCCGCGGCGGCTGAGGGGTGGAAAAAAACGCAGGGAAGTCAAAAAACGAAAAAACTAGGCCGGAAAATAACAACCGGGGAGGGAACCGAGCCAAAAAATAAAAGAAAAAACCCCCTCGCCGCTGCTGCCGCGCTCTGGGAGCAAGCGGCAAGTTTCCAAGCCTGCACAAGTGCGAGGCTGTGGAGAAAAAAACCTCCCCCACACACGCTTACCTCCTGGCCTCCGAGATAGCTTGATGTTGATTGCAGAAGAACAAAAGGCAAGGAGAAAAGTTCGTTTTAAAGAGGAAAAGGTTTTCCAAAAATTTTGGAGAGTCCAAGCCAAAGATTAATAGCCTGAACTCAAATATGCATCCGATCTGGGCACTGAGGAAATTAATTCTGGCAATAATCACACGAGGAGGTGTGGTTAAAGGGAGAAAAAAAGTTCCTCAGTATCCAAGGGCAACCAGACTGAATTAACCCATTGCTTGGACTCTCCAAGCGGTGCACAGGAAAAGAACATATTTGTATCAACTTTTGTTTGACTAACAATTATTAATATGGAATATGCATGATATAGCTAATATAATAATTCAAGCCAATTCAGAATATTATACATACATGTACTAACACATATTGGTTTATGTATATACAATGCCAGATTAAGGGGGGAAGTTAACTCCTAAAGAGGTGTAGGCCAACCAGGCCTCCCACCTTCTGTTTTGACAGCTCCTATAGCCTAAACCCACTGCCACTTTTCTTTCAACATCTGGCACTCCCAGCAACCATGATTGTGAAAATCCAGGTGCAGGTTCTCGCCATTAGAAGCATAGTATTACCCACAACCAATTCCACAATTCTAAAGTAGCATGAACAGGGCATAACATTTTAATATTTATAACTGGGAATTGATCAATTTGACATGGCTCCGTTTACTTTGTATTTTATGTCATCTTCTGATAATCTCGTGCATCAAATACAGATAGTCTTTGCTTAGTAACTGATTCTGACAGTGACTACTTTGGACAGTGATGAAAAAGTAACTTTACAATCAATGGCCACATTTATGTCTTTTGCAGCATCTATTAATCATGTCAGTTAATAAGCACTGTCCTGTGCAAAGACATAGGTATAATTGCAGTTGTATAATTTTTCGTTTAGTGATTGAGGATAGCTTAGAAAGAAAACTAATTACTGGAGTAACTTTCATCGACCTAACTGCAGTACATAACACTGTTAACCATAGGATATTGCTACGCACATTAAATAATATCACCCAAGGGGTACAAAAATCAATTTTTTTTTAAAAAAACAGGTTTTTTAAAAAATCAAATTTATTTTAATAAAATTATTTGGAGTAAAAATCTATCTAAAGATATTCTATTTAAAATACATCAATAATTTAGTTTATTCAGTATGAAATGGTGCTTAGTTATGTAGCATGAGGCTGTATACTCTGCAATATGTACATTTTTTTGGTAAACTCATTTAATGAATCCAAACTCTGCAAGCTCAGATAACATGCACTGCATTGATGCATTCACACAATTTCATAGTAATCATGAGTTAAATCGTAAAACAAAGTTCAGGAATATTCCTTTATCCCATTGTTTTGCAAATCTATGTACACTACAAACTGTATGGTGGTTTGAAGAGAAATGCAACTGTACCACCAGGCGCTATGCGAGGAGGAAGGGCAAATAATAAAAATGAAAAAATGAGAAACCTTCTAAGCAGCTCATAAATATTATTTAAAAACACCTATAATTTCAGATCCATCTTCAGATCCATGTTAGCAGGCATCCACTCACCTGCTGCTGCCATGTCCCTCACCTTGTTGTGTCACTGCCATGTCACCAGCCATCTCATTAAAGGGAATGGGACTGTTGGTGAGTCAACAGTGGATCAGAGGAGAACCGCGATGAGACAGAAATGACAGTTGCTCTTTAAAAATTAGGATTTAAATTGAATTGATTTAAATCAAGCCTTTTTATTAGTGATTTAAATCATGATTTAAACTGACTTGATTTAAATCATGATTTAAATTGACTTGATTTAAATCAAATCCATCCTGATATCACCAGAGATAATAAGCTTACCAAGGTAACATTAGCAGCTTCCTCCAGAACCGGGGATTTTATGTGATGGTAAGAACAGTAGATGGAAGATGCAAAAGATGCCAGAAAGTGAATTGTCTCCAATGTTATGTAACATATATATGAACAATCAATCAATCCCTGACACAACACATATCTATCTATTCATCTATGTGGATGATACAGCAGTGGCAGCACAAGGATCAACTTTTTATGAGATAGCCAGGAAACTTATACAATAATACAATAATACAATAGTAGAGTTGGAAGGGACCTTGGAGGTCTTCTAGTCCAACCCCCTGCCTAGGCAGGAACCCCTATACCGTTCCAGACAAATGGCTATCCAACATCTTCTTAAAGACTTCCAGTGTTGGGGCATTCACAACTTCTGGAGGCAAGCTGTTCCACTGATTAATTGTTCTAACTGTCAGGAAGTTTCTCCTCAGTTCTAAGTTGCTTCTCTCCTTGATTAGTTTCCACCCATTGCTTCTTGTTCTGTCCTCAGGTGCCTTGGAGAATAGCTTGACTCCCTCTTCTTTGTGGCAACCCCTGAGATATTGGAACACTGCTATCATGTCTCCCCTAGTCCTTCTTTTCATTAAACTAGACATACCCAGTTCCTGCAACCGTTCTTCATATGTTTTAGTCTCCAGTCCCCTAATCATCTTTGTTGCTTTGTTGTTATGGTAGCACTTGAAAAATTAGGACATTAGTATATCATCAACCATTTAAAGCCCAACTGAAACAATACTCAACTGTGTGCTTTCCATCTAAAAAATCAAAGTGCAAGGGAGAAGTTGGATGTTATGTGGCAAGGGAACTGGCTACAGCACTGTCCAATATCTATATCTTGGCATGGCACTCAACAGGACACTCTCTTTTAAACAGCATTACCTGAATACCAAAGTTAAAGTCAATTCATGGAACAATATCATCAGCAATGAAAATAAACTACATGTGGGAAGCTCAACCATCTACATTGTGCACATAAGCTTTGGCATTGAGTATTTCTGCAACACAGTATGCTGCTCCAGTATGGAGCACATCTGTACATGTGAAATAAGTTGATATCACCATTAATGAAGCAGCAAGCTTAGTGACAGATTGTCTCAAACCTACACCAACTGAGAAAACACATTGTATTACTGGCACTGCCAGATCTAAGATCAGAAGAAAGGTAGCAGCAGATGCTGAGAGATCAAGCAAGAGAATGATCCTCAACACTCTTTGTATGCCCCAAGCCTACCAACTCAGATCTAGGAACAGCTTTAGGGCAAGAACAAGCATTCTTGAGGGTACATGAGAACAAAATCAAATTTAAAAATGGAGGAAGGAGACCATCAAGCAAAGAATAACATTAAAGAAGGATCTGGCTGAAGGATCTGGCCTCTCTTATACTACTTGGAGGGCCCTGAATAGGTTGAGAGTTGGGAATGGGCCATTGGATGAGGAGGGGTGGGTATCCCTTCCATTTGGATTAATGGTTCCTCGCAGCGGCACCTGAGCGGCAAAAGGGAAGCGTAAAGGAAATGAGGCTGCCTCATCACCACCATCCCCGGAATGCAGGAGTGCTGGGTCGGGAGTCTCCCTAGAACCTGGCACCTGCTGCATTCCGAAGTTTCCTTTCCATCCTGCGCTTCTTTCACTAGCCAAAATCCAGATGATGACAATAGCTTTTTCCAGAGAGAAAGTGGAGATCTAGGGTCCTGAGAAAAGCCTTCGTGCAGAGGAGATTGGTCCTCTTCCATCCACCCCTCCCCCCAAATCTGCCCGGATCTATCATGCAGCAAAGAGATACAGTAGCTGGGCGCAATAGCAGCAGTAGTAATAAGCACTGCATGACAGATCCGGGGAATTGGGGGGATTACAGCGCCCGCTTCACCAGCCCCTTCTCGGGCGGTTCTGGGTGGCAGAGAGCGCAATAACAGCATTTTCAGGTGGCAGCGCAGTGATCGTGGCTGCCTGGAACTGTCTGAGAAGGGTGAAATGGGTGCTGTGTGAGAGGTGTAGGGCAAGGTGGTTCGCTTCCCCCTTCTCCAGACAACCTCTTCTCCAGACAACCCAGTTAGAGGGAAGTCAGCTTCTGCTCCTGGCCTGGGAGATGGAGTTGGCAAGGAGGAATACAAGCCCCATTTTTGCAATCGGGGAGGAAAAAGAGCTGCAGGGATCACCCAGCGCCTGAAACACTCTTTTTCCTCCATGATTGCAAAAATGGGGCTTGTATTCCTCCTGGCCAGATCCATCTCCCAGGTCAGGAGCAGAAGCCGACGACTGGGTTGTCTGGAGAAGCGGAGGTCCGAGCAGCGAGCCACCTTGTCTTAGCCTTGCCTCCTGTGCAGTGCCCGCTTCACCTCCCACTTCTCCAGATGACCCAGGCGGTTACATTCGGAGTATAAGATGTACCCAGATTTTCACCCTCTCTTTTGGGGGAAAAAGGTGCGTCGTATACTCTGAAAAATACAGTATTTTTGGCCAATGACAAAGCCAAGAAGATAACTTCATTCTGGCAATTTAAAGTTTGATATAGATACAGAAAAAGAAGAACTTAGTGATTGCTTTGCTTAATGCCTGAGTCACTAGTCACATTTGTGATCACTAAATGAGGCTACATGTATGGCCTTGTTCATGCTCCAAAAGTTTCTATGTTACGGGAAAGCAGCTTCCAAATATATACTGCAGTTATCTCAACAGATCTGAAGCAGAAAAAAAAGCACTCTAAAAAGTCGTTATTATAAGGTTTAAGATTATATTTCAAATTAAAATGGTCTAACTATGTTACCATTTCAACTAGGACCACTGTGAGCCTAGAAAGCAGGTTTTAATAGTTCTGAATGCAAAATATCCCTAGTACATTTCATATATATTTGGTTAAAAAGATCAAATAATAGGAGCTAAGACTTCTGGCGGATAACCAGACAAACCACTATTAGAACAAAGGATTAGATTAAATGGACAACTACACTGTTCACACATTGGGCTAAGCCACAATACAATGCAGTCAACATAAACTTAAATTATGCTTAGAACAATATTTTTCAAACTTTAAGATGTGTTGAATGCAATTAGGAGTAAAGTTTTAAAGTTGCCAAGTTTGAAAAACATTGGCTTAGAACAATTTATAAATATGCAAAGGTTATAGCACTATTTATATATATTTGTTTGTTGTCCAGTATTGTAATTAAAATAAACTGACATAAATTATAAGAAAACAAAGATCCTGGCCTTTGCAAAAAGCCCAAAACTTTATTCCTGGTATCTAAATGGCCATAAAATAGAGTAGGTAATCACCTGGGGATGATCATCCAGGCCAATGCTTCCAGAAAAGCACATGGAGAACATGTGGCTGCCTTGGGCCAAAGATCAGCGAGCACCATACTTAAATTTTTCTGCACAAAGAGAGCATATTATATCCCTGCTTTTTCTGGCCAAGTTGCTAGCACAGCTTCTTTATGAGACCTTGCTTGGACCATCAGCTTCGTGTTTTACACCATTAGAAATAGTTCAATCCAAATTCATTAGATCAATTCTCCAGATGCCTTTTGTGTCTCAAATGCACTTCTGTGCCTGGAGACAGGATTGACAAAAGTCAAAGCAAGAATCTGTATAGCGTCCTTAAATCTCTGGCTAAAGCCTAACTTCTTTCAGCAAAGGATTGCTCCATTAATCCTCTTGGGCAAATTCTTCTCTTCTTGGATCAAGGCTGTCTAGTCCAACCTTGCCAAACTAGACTTATCCCCAGCTTCAATACTCAAGATAGAATATGCCTAGCAAGACAAATTTTGTGACAAAGGGTGGAGGACATCGAGAGACAGGTGGACTTAGAGAAAGCTCCGCTGTTCATGGTTCCAGATGCCATAAGATGTGTTGAAGCTCCTGCCAGCTATCTTAGTCAGTTGGAGTCAGCAAACCACCGGAAAGCATTTTTGCTCGAACGGTGCCATGCACTTCCATCTGCCATCTTTTTATGGCAAGTATAAAAGGATACCATTGATGGAAATATTCTGTTCCTGAGGCTCAGGAGAGGTGCAGACGGTGGGTCACATGCTACTTAAATGTTCCTTTTACACAGAGATTAGGAAAAACTATTCTGGCAATAACTGCTAGGTATCCTGGCCATTCCGACACTACCTATCTTCAGTGGCTGCTTAAGTATGAACAGTCCATAACTACAGCGCAGGTGGCCAGATTCTGTGCAACAGCACTGGGAATTTGTCGCAAACACATTTCTTCTCCACCATAGTTATGTTACATAACAAATGTGGCAAAGCCTTTAAACTGTTTAGTCCTTCCCCTTTTAGCTTTGAACTTACAATAGGCCACATAGTTTATGAATTGTAATTATAATATAGTTAGACCATGTATAATTGACAGATGGGGTTTTATTATAGATTTTAGTTGTTATTTATTATTTTATAACAGAATTTTTAATTATATATTTACTGAGCATTTTTATTTGTTCTGATCTCTGGTCTAAGACTGTAATAAATTGGTTGATTGATATATTTGTTTGATAGCCAAACTAGCTTTGTATGGGATATTTATTTCAGCAACAGCATTCTGACCTGGATAAAAAGCACCACGGAAGTCAAGTAAAACATAAATAAAACCTTAGCAACAACTTAGAAATATATATATAGAGTCAAAAGCAACTTGCCTCTTTAATATAACTTCAATCTTTAATAATTTAACAATAATCCAGTTTCAAGAGGGAGGCAAAGGCAGTCCTCAACCTATGTAACATGTTCAATGTTATCACAGCATCATAGAGTTTATAAATACTGAGGAACATTTGTAGCATAGAAGCAAGCACACAAACCCGAAAATTATTTGGTTAAGACATGTATCTATCATTGCTTACCTTAGAAATATATTATCTGAGTCACCATTGTCCTCAGCCACACTGTAGTCCTTTACCTTCAACCAACTCTAACCTGATGAATATCATTATCCCAGAAACTCAAAAGTTTGCACAATATTCTGTAAACCTGGAGATTCCTAATAAAAACAGTGTTTTAACATAATTTTAAATTATCTCTCTTCCTACTCAAGGTTAGGGCAGTTCTTTTTATATTTTTAGATTAAATTGCTGTATTGTTTAAAGAGTAAGTGATATATGTATGTATTCTGATCATTTGGGGACACAAATTGTTTAAACCAATGCATTCTGACTTAATTCAAATGAAAATAACCTTCCTTGGTCAACATTCTTTAGCAGCATTTTTGCCCATCAGAAAGTGAAATATGTGGGGGGAACTAAAACCACTCACAAATATAGAGTCAAAAGCAACTTGCCTCTTTAATATAACTTCAGTCTTTAATAACTTAATAATCCAGTTTCAAGAATGGAACGATGACTCTGGAAATCTGCTTACTAGAAAAATCATGGGACGTTTAAAGCATTGCTTTGATAACCTCAGTACTTTCTCCATCTGAATAGTGAGATGACTATATCTCTCAGAATTTCTACCCAGAAATGATCTTTATTCCTTACTGGTTGGCAACCTAACCTCAACCTATCTGGAAAATCCCAGTGTAAAGACAGAGAAAAATAAAAGCAGAATTACAACATATGAGAGGGAAAGGGCAGGTGCTGCTGATTTTGGAAGCCCTCCACCACATAGTGAGTCATGTGCATAAATAGCGGGGGGAAACAACTGCCCCTACCTGTAGTACTACAGACAGACTCCATCAGCAGGTATCTTGCCTTAAGGAGCAGTTACTGCTCGAAGCAGGAAACAACCCATACGCAATCTCTCAGCCCCGGAAACGCGACCTCTACAGCCTTCGTCCTCTACGTCACCAGACAAAAAAAAAAACCCCTCCTGTGCTCATACTGCGCCTGCGTCAAAGAGCTTCTGCAGCGAGTAGAGAAGAGCGGTTCCGCAGAAAATGCGAAGCAGCGGCCCCTAAGTATTGGAGGGTATTTCGCTTCTCATCCAAGAAGCTTCTTCAGCATAACGTCTTCAAAAGAAAACCAGGAAGTCCAATTGCCTCTTGAAAAAGCACCTTTGGGATAACTTTGACCTGTATGACTGAGAATTTCCATAGACATTAAATTGAAAAAAGAAGAGTTTCAAGAATCAATCTGGCATCTTCTCCTTTGTCAGGAAAAGTCCCCGGATGTCTATGGATTGAAAAACAGAGAAGTTGGCACTAAGAATTTTTCAGGGGATATTGTTCGAGGACAAATACATGCAGTTTCTTAGCAAGGAGTTGTCACCGTCTTCTGGATACTTTGTTGACTTCCCAACTTAGCTTACAAGACTAGGTGGTACTTTATAGCCTGATCTTGCTTAGGGTTTTTTTCTGTTAAGATCACTTTTCATAGTCCACACAAAAAAATAATAATCCAAATTTTACAGGATTATCAATTTCATCAAATTGAAGGGTTCAACAAATGAATTTATTTGTTATCTTTTCTGTTCAATTCATTTCATATATTTGTTTTGCAACTCAGATTTAATTCTATATATTTCAAACCAGATGAATCTATTTAACATTGGCAGTCCCTTTTTTGTTCAGTGCATATTCATTCAATACCCATTTATTCTTAATTCTTACCTTTCTTTGTTCTACATTGTTTCCTCACAAGAAACCACATAATACAGAATGTAATTTACTTGCTCTTGTTTCTTGTATATCTTGTACTCTTTCTGTGAAACACAGCTATTGCATATTTCATACATTAACTCTTGGTACAATGTTTCTTATGCAATACAATATCTTTGAAGCATTAATTTTTGGTATCTTATCTCTTACTGTATCATTGCAATTATCAGGTCTCTGTTAACAGCACAGTATCTTCTGCAAAATACACATACTAATACCCTCAATCTACACATTTCCAATAGCACCCTTTCACAGGCACCACAACGTTTGTTTTGCATTTATATGCAGATACCTTAAGCAGTCAAGGGACATCATGTATTCTTGTTTTAAAGAATTATTCTCAATTCAAGTCCAAGGCAAATTTTTCCATACTATGTCAATTCCAATCTATAACCACTAATACTAAAGAAGCCTATACTAAATAGTTCTATGCTAATTTACAACACAATATCAGTACAGTACAAAAGAGCTTAATGTTAATTGCATGTAAGGCTAAAATTGGTAGTAAATAATCTTCTGGAATAACAGAAAAGTGAGATTTCATATATGAAAAAAGTGTTTGATAGACTAGCAATGTTCTGCAAAGGTATAGTAGTGAGATTTCTCTTGAAAATGCTTTTTTTCTAATAACCTAAAAGATAACTTTATATTAAGAGATCATCAGATGGATATCAATGAAATCAAATGCATGTCCCAAATGTGCTTTTTCTAAAGAGGCTGAAGAAGCGTTTTAGATAAGAAATAAAATGTCTTCAAGAAGACACAAAGTCAAAATTGCCTTTTGAAAAAGCACCTTTGGAACAGCCATGATCTAGATAACAGAATCTCCATAGAAATCAAATGGACTACATACTTCGAAAGAAATTCAGAGGAGCTTTATTTAATCAACAAAAAGCCTCACATTCTGGAAGTGAAGGTACATGGGTAAATGTTGCTACAACAGAACTTCAGAAATTGATAAAATACAAGGTAACTGTTTAAAATCTTACAAAATAATGTAATTAATGTGCTTCATATAGTTTGTAAATATGTATAGAAAAAAAACAGTGCCTGAGGGATTAGAGGGGGAAATCAAACTTTTTCAAGTTTCATTCAAGGTATTTTTTTCCAAGTTTTGAAATATCAAAAAAGATAGTATAAAGACTGCTCAAAGAATCAAAGTGTTGCACTTACCTCACCAGTAACACTCAGGACTTTGCAACTGTAATTAACAATACATAGAATGAGAAAGCCCAGATGTGCAAACTGGATTCAGAGAAGGTAGGACACTTAAGATAGAACTGCTATCATCATCTATCATAATAAATGATGGAAACAGCAGAGAAGTTCCAAAAAGACATCTATTTCTACTTAATATATGGCAACATGCCTACATTTTTTGAGATGTACACCAGTATTGCTTCTAACTTGTGAAACTACAAAAAATAAACAGGTGCACTATTGCTATCCTCTTTGATGATATTTTATGCATACACACACATGTATACACAAATGAGCAAATATTTCTTAGCAACTTCTGTTTGCTGACCTTGTTTACCTTTAAAGTCTCGACAAAAACTAACATACTGTTGCCTGCAATCTACAAACATGCTCAGTTTGTGTGTGTGTATGAACATGAGTATATACCATATGTGTACATATACATGCATACATACATATACATACACATACAACTGATTGTTCTGTGTGAGAGGACAGAAGGCAATGGTAAAAGAAGAGTGATTGATAGAAGGCATATTTGTATGAAACACTCTAATGAACATTTTTTCCCCATTCAAATTAGAGATGTTTAAGTCTCTTGGCTGTTTTAGTCATGTATGGAGTGGCATCTGTTATAACAGAAAGATATTTTCCTTTTTATACTATCCAGCCAGAGCAGTTTCATAAAATCATCAGAGGATAGCAATAGTGGAATTGTTCATTTTTTGTAAGTTTCACATGTTAGAAGCAATACTTCACTAGGGCTTGTCACATTTCCGAGTGCCAACAATAATACTGGGTACATATCATTCCATTCGCATTTTCATATCTTATCGTTGTCATCAGCATATCTTATCTTTCCTAATATATCTTCATAGAAGGCAGAGATATAATTTTTCCTTGGAAGTGATTCATTTGGAATCGAGTGGCTGGTGTACTTCCCCCCCAAAAAAATGCCCAAGGCTACTACTACCCAATTTCCTTAAAGGGATATTTGAAGTAATCACCAGAAGAAGCTATCTCAAAAGGGAGATATTGCCTGTCCTCAGTAAAGTTAAATTTCACAATGTTGTTGAAAATTAAAATGCTTTTGGAGTGATATCTTAACTTAACACAATTTACAAAACAAAATATCATCATCACTACTGAAAATCTCCCCAAATTCTTGAACAAAACAACATAATTTTACACTGACTGATCATCTACTTTTAGGTATGTTCAAATCAGATTTTAACTTTCATGTGACTCCACCATCTCAAATACACACGTACACCTGAGTTATATAACAAATAAAAAAACAAAAGGCAAATTTTCACCTTTTTTTCAGGCGTGGTCAGGGGAGAATCCCTCTCTTCTCTCCCTCTCCCTGTCCTCTTCTCTTTCTATATCTCTCTCTTACACAGGCACATATATACATCTCCCTCAGTTGGGAAACTAATAAAAAAACCAGGCAAATTTTCACTTTCTTTTCTAGCTTGAACTTGCTGGCTTAACCGGAGGGTTGCCAAGGATAAAAATATTATAAAAATATGACATTTGTTACAAAATTAAGTGGAAATGTGACATAACACTTTTAAAAAGTCAAAATATGTTTTTTCAGGCAAACAGAAGCATCTAATTCTCATCAAATTATTCTAAAATATGTTTTAACTTACTTATAAATTCAAATATATGTTCCAGAAAAAAAACATGACATATAGAAATCCTTGCTCTAATCATTACAGTTCTCTGTTTGACTGAACATGACCAAAGGAACAGAAGGATTGCTAAATTAAATAGGTGCAGGGCCATAATGATAAAACTGAAGCACATTGAATACAAAACTACCAAAATACAAGAAACTGAAATTTATAAATAATAATGAATACATTTCACATGGACAAAATGTGGCTGCTCATAAATAGCTCCACCTTGCAGTCATTTTTGTGTTTGTCTACCATTCATATTGTCATTTGATTAACTAATCACCCGTTTTCTAAAGTGCGAATGTGTTTTTACACTTCAACCAAGACAGTGTTAACTATGAAACTATAGATAGCAAAAGAGATTAATTATCTATTTCAGAAGTCTCCACACCTTCTGTATCTGAGAGAAAGAAAACTATAATCTGTTTGATGTGTGGTTAACAATATAAAATAAAATAAAAAGTCAAAGCACTCTGGACAAAGAGTTCAACAATATTTAATGAAATTGCAAAACAAAAACTCTATGTAACTTGTTTTCTAAACCTCGGTTTATTAACTGTATTCTCCTCTAGTGACTCATGAAAGGACTGTAAATAAGAAGCAAAAGTAACCAATTTTAATGGCCAAAGGGAAAGGAGGTTGGGAAATTAATTACTACTTTTGACATACATAGAATATTATTTGGAAATTTTTCATGTTGGTTTTAGGTTCTTGATTCTTAGTATAATGCTTTCTCTATATGGTATAGTTGTATAGTTAAGAGTTCACTAAAGATTTATGAGGGTACTGGAGAAAGCATTGTTTGGTGGACATTGTAAGTGAATGTTAAAAAGTTCTGCCATGGTTATTTCAAATAGTTCCCACAAAAAGGATTTCAGTAAAATCCCAGAGCATAAATCACTTCAAAATATGTATCTATTTATATAGATAATCAGTCAGCAACAATTGGACAGTTGAGATATTGAATCCAGGAATATAATGAAAAATAAATGTGAAAAGTGAATTTGGTCCTATAGGGAGAATACAGTCTTTTCTGTGGGCGGGAGGACAGAACAGGAAAATGAATTGGAAAAATGATCCATTGAGTCAGAATTGATTAGATTTGTTCCAGACCATTAATACTGCTTTTGTTATTGCCATGCAAAAAGAAAGAACAGGTTCATGTGTACTTTGGTTAAACCTAAATCTTATGAACAATCTTGTGAGCATATGAACTTTGATGCCTACAAAGCATGCATTATTTGTTTTTGGATTTCAAACAAATTGCTAACATGTTTTATACTTTGAAGAACTAGAATTTAAAATGAGCACACCAATATTGTTCTGTTTTTCCCTCCAGGTTGCTTGATTCAATGCATTCCTTTTAGCATTATGAATAAAAGTTTGTTCAAATGTAATATGAGAAAGTATTGATAAATACCTTTTTTCCAGGGCGCTGCTCTGGAGAGTCCAAAGAAGGGTTAAACACAGCCAATCTGCCCAGAACTGAATTGAAACTTTAAGCCACGCCTCTGGTGCCGACTCTCCTCAGATTTTTTCAATTCAGCTAGCCCAGTAGACGCGCTTTAAGATTTTCTCCAGTTCTAAGATTGATTCCTTGGACTCTCCAGAGGAAGAATAATTTTTTAAAACAGTATATTTAAGGATTTTTAGAGCAGGCTGGTGAGTTTAAATTTAAGTTTGTTTTTTTCCCTTTATAATTGGGTTTTTCTCACCCTTTCGGCTCTCCTGGAGTCCGGGGCTTTGCTCTGGCTCCTAGAAGCCGCAGGCAGCTGTTGGGGGAAGCGCGTGGGTCGGAGTGCCGATGCCAGCGCTGTTGGGGCACCCCTACTGGGGGCCGATTCCCACTGGAAGCCCTCAGTTGCAATTTGTGCTTCTAGCAAGTCAAATTGCTGCGTGGGCTTCCAGGGCAGCCATTTTGGCTTCTTCCCTCTTTAAAATTGGTGCGCAAAGCTCCGGTGAGTTCCGGCCGCCATTTGGATTGCGCAATCTTCCGGCTTTACTTTTAAAAGTTTTTTGCCGCAGCTGCCTGGTGCCTGGCTCTTTGCAGGAGCCGTGTGGAGTCAGACTTGCCCGGTGTGACCGGCGACCTGGGCCCCAATCCAAGCAAGGGATAGCGGCGTGGGATCGTGGCCTGCTGGGTCGCCTCCTTTACTCTCCTGCAGGCGCTGGGAGCGAATTCTGCTCGCGCCTAAGAAATTCCAAGCTACTTCAGGCCTTGCAGTTTCTCTGTCTCCTCAGGAGCATCGTGCTACGGTGGGCTTTCTGGATACCATGGCAGATCAGGTCCCTGAGACTTCTGAGGGTGTCTCTTCCAGAGCCCCTGTAAGACAGGCCGGGAAAGCTGCCAGGGAGGCCATTAGAGGGAGTAAGCCTTACTCCAGGCATGGCCCCAAGCAGGGCTCAGGCCTAGACAAAGATGCATTAAGGCGACAGAAGGCCTTAGAAAAACAGTCTTCCAAAGCCCAACAGCAGGCCCAATCTTCCCTTTCGGTGTCTCCTGGGGAGCCCTCCAGGGAAATTCCTCCAGCCCAGGGAGGCCCCATTTCTGATAGTGAAGAAGAAGGGGATTCCTTGGCCATGGCAACTTCTCCAGGCCATTCCATGGCTGATCAGGCTGATCTCTTTGCCTGTCCCTCTGATATGGAGGAGGGACCAGCTCCAATGGGGCCCTTAGCCCCTCAACAGCCGATCCCCGGGCCCACTCAAAGGGTTCGCCCCATTGAGGCCCAAGGGCCTAACCTATCCACTGAAATGCAGGAAATAATTAACAGGGCCATTTCCCAGGGCATTGAGGCAGGCATGCGAAAAGGTGGCAAGCGCACTCGCAAGACCCACCATTTGCAACCCCAGGAGGATTCCAGAGAGATGACTCCTAGCCTTCCACCTCCGTCCCTGCATTCTTCAGTGGCCTCTGATGAGTCAGACTGGGAGGAAGAAGAGGAATTTCTTCCTAGGCAGGAAGCTGAATTCTCTGGGGATGAGGCAAGCCCCGCCAAAAAGCCGGCCTTTTCAGGCTTATTTAATTTGGATAATTTCAAAACCATTTTAGATAAGGCTAAGATCTCAACTCACATGGGGTCCACTCCCCCCCAGCTCAGGTGGTTGTAGACCCTGATGATCTATCTGGGGATCTCTTTGAGGAACCCATTTCGGTCCAGGAAATAGTTCCTGTACCCAAGATGTTCCTCAATTTAGTTCAAAGACAGTGGGCGCAGGCAGCTACCATGGCTACCCCCAGCAGCCATGACAAGAAGCTATATACAGTGGATGCCAGCCTGGAGGAGCTGCTCAAGCTCCCTCCTATCGATCCCCCTGTAGCGGCTCTTACCTCCTCTTCTGTGCTCCCTCCTGACCTGTTGGCGGGGCTCAAGGCTGAGGACAAGAGAACCGAAACTGCTTGTCACAAGACCCATCAGGCAGCTGCATGGGCCATTAAGTCCTCCGCTTCAGCCTCCTTTTTCTCCAGGGCGGCTCTCCTGTGGCTGAGGCAGTTGTTGAGGAAGATACCTGCCAAGGACGTTAAAGTCAGGCAGGATATCAATAAAATCATGGCAGCCACAGAGTACACTGCTGATGCCACTCTGAATGCTGCTAAGTTTGCCTCGCGTGCCCTAGCGTCTAATGTTACTTCCAGACGCCTCCTGTGGCTTAGGCACTGGAATGTGGATATGCGCTCCAAATGGAAGCTTGTTACTGCCCCCTTTAAAGGGGACAAGCTGTTTGGTGAGGTCCTTGATCCAGTCCTTGTGGAAAACAAGGACAAAAAGAAAGTGATGCCATCAGTCACCAAAAAGCCTGATCGTAAAGGTCCTGGTTCTTACAGGAGGGAGGCCTTTCGGAACAATGAGCCCTCCACCAGCTCTGCCCCCTATCGGGCGTATCCCCAGCAGGGTGAGCGGTCTCAGGACCGTCAGTCCTTTCGAGACAGAGATCGCCAGCAGCCCTTCTCCAAGCGGCCATTTCGGGGGGGCTCCGGCTGCCGACCCTTTAGGAGGTATAAATGACCATCACAGGTCAGCTCCCATAGGAGGGCGGTTGCAGTTGTTCCACGCCAAATGGGAGCAGACCACGTCGGACCAGTGGGTTCTTCAAACGGTCCGCATGGGTCTCACTTTAGAATTCTGGTCCCCCCCTCCCCGCCACTTCATCCGGTGTCCAGTTCCCTCAGGGTTAGTCAAAAGATCCCTCATGGAACAGGAGATAAGGCGCCTCAAGGAGATCAGGGCCATAGAACCTGTCCCAGCAGGCCAGGAAGGAAGAGGGTTTTACTCCATCCTGTTTCTGGTCCCCAAAAACTCAGGAGGGTGGAGGGGGATATTAGATCTAAAGAGGTTCAATCACCACGTGACATATCGCAGGTTCAAGATGCAGTCCCTCCAGTCCATCTTCGGGGCATCAGGCCAGGCGATATACTAACGTCCATAGACCTCAAAGAGGCCTACCTCCACATCCCTATCTGCAAAGCCCACCGCAAGTTCCTGAGGTTCTCTTACGCGGGCCTCCATTACCTCCGGGACCACGGGTTCACCATCAACCTGGAAAAAAGTCATCTCGTTCCCACGACCAGACTGAAGCATCTAGGGGCCGTCATCGACACCACCTCTGGCACAGTATCCCTGTCCCCGGAAAGGGTGGCCAGCCTTCGGGAGATGGTCGTTCAGGTGCAGCAGTCACGTCTAGTCAAGGTGGTTCAGCTCTCACAGCTCCTCGGCAAGATGATCTCGTGCCTGTCAATCGTGCCTTGGGCGAGACTTCACTCCCGTCCCCTTCAGTGGCTCCTGCTTCCATATCAAAGAACAAACGAAAGCAGCTCAACAAGACTGATTCCAGTTCCAGCAGAGGTACGTCGCTCTCTAAGTGGTGGTTGTCTCCGGCCCTGTTAAAGGGGTCGCCATTCAAGGAGCCAGTCAGGCTCACCATCACAACAGATGCCAGCCTGTTCGGTTGGGGGGCCCACTGCCACAACCAGCTCGCACAGGGCAGGTGGTCCCCTTCCGAAGCCGCTCACAGCATCAACTGGCTGGAGCTGAGGGCAGTCAGGCTTGCGCTGAAGCGCTTCCAGAGCACCGTTCAGGGCCACCACGTGCGCATCATGACAGACAATGTCGCCACCAAGGCGCACATCAATCGACGGGGGAACGCGCTCCAGATCCCTGATGAAGGAGGCGGAGCTCTTGGGTCGAGGGGCGGAGAGGTATCTCCTTTCTCTTCAGGCGGAGCACATCTCGGGCACGAGCAACACCCAGGTGGACTGGCTGAGCAGATCCACAGTCGACCACTCGGAGTGGCGTCTACATCCGCTGCTGTTCCAGCAACTGTCCCAGAGGTTCGGCCTCCCGCTGGTGGACCTGTTCGCCACCGCGGCCAACGCGCATCTTCTGCGGTTCTTCACAAGGTTCCACGACCCGAGGGCGGAAGGAGTCAACGCGCTGCACGGCCCGTGGCCGAAAGGTCTGCTTTACGCTTTTCCCCCGCTACCTCTTCTTCCCAGAGTCATCAGGAAGATCCTAGCAGAGGAGGCGGAGGTGCTGCGGGTAGCACCGTACTGGCCCAGGAGAACCTGGTTTGCAGACTTGGTGAGTCTTTCGATCACACCACCGTGGCGGATTCCTCCACAGGACATCTCTCTCAGCCAGGGGGCCCTTCAACATCCAGAACCCCAGTGGCTGCAGCTGGCCGTCTGGCACTTGAGAGAGATCTCCTAAGCAGAGGCAAGTTGTCAGACAAGGTGATCCAAGCGTCACGACGGCAGTCCACGACGCGCATCTATGACGCCATTTGGAAATCCTTCGCCAGCTGGTGCACGGCTCATGGTACGTCTGCGCCCCTTGCTTCGGTTCCTGTCATCCTGGACTTCCTGCAGGAAGGTTTGGACAAGGGCCTGGCACCTAACACCCTGAGGCGCCAGGCGGCAGCCCTGTCAACCATCCTCTCAGTTGAGGGCTACGCATCTCTTGGCCGGAATCCGACCATCCGCAGTTTCCTCAGGGGAGCGACCAACCTGAGACCCCCAGTGGTCCACAGATACCCATCTTGGGATCTCAATGTAGTGTGCGGTCCCTCATCGGGCCCCCGTTTGAGCCCATTAAGACGGCCAGTCTCAGACACCTCACATTCAAGATGGTTTTTCTGGTCGCTATCACGTCTGCTCGTCGCATATCGGAACTGGCTGCCTGTCAGTCAGAGAGGACTTGTGTCTCATTCGTAACGACAGAGTAATCCTGAGGCTGGACCCTTCCTTCAGTCCAAAGGTCAATTCCGGGTTTCATCAGGCGCAGGAGGTGGTCCTTCCGGATTTTTGTCCGCATCCTCGGCACCCGAGGGAAAAGCGCTGGCACATGCTGGATGTGCGCAGGACTATTCGCAGATACATCAAGCGCACGGCCAGTTTTCGGAAATCCGAATCTCTATTCGTCTCCTTTCAACCAGCTTCTCAAGAAGGTCTCTTCATCTACCATCGGCGGATGGCTGCGAGCCTGCATTGCGCTTGCCCACGTTTTACAGTCCGTTCCTGTGCCTCGCAATATCACAGCACATTCGACTAGAAGCGCCGCCACCACAGCTGCCTGGTCTACACAGGCACCGATTGAAGAGATCTGCAAGGCGGCCACCTGGACTTCTCTGTCTCCATTTGTCCAAAATTACAAACTGGACAGTTTTGGATCGGCGGAAGGGGCCTTTGGGAGGCGTGTTCTTCAGGGCATCCATACCAGCGGAGCGACCCTGATGGCTGAGCCTTCCCGCCCTAGTGACAGTTAGCTTGGGCATGTCCCTTCTTTGGACTCTCCAGAGCAGCGCCCTGGAAAATGACCATTGTCTTACCTGAAGGGTCCTTTTCAGGGCGCTGCAACGGAGAGTCCACCCCACCCTGGGGTCTATTCTCTGCTGGTGTTTGTGAAGTCACAGTGTTGTTTGTTGTTTCTGTTATTGTTGTTGGACTATTTTTGACTTGTTCCATATTAGACTTCCAGTTGAAGTTTCAGCGCGCAACTGTTCCACGTCTTCATTGAATAAATCTGAGGAGAGTCGGCACCAGAGGCGTGGCTTAAAGTTTCAATTCAGTTCTGGGCAGATTGGCTGTGTTTAACCCTTCTTTGGACTCTCCGTTGCAGCGCCCTGAAAAGGACCCTTCAGGTAAGACAATGGTCATTCCCTGCATGTATTATAATCTGGAAGAGGTGGAAAAATGAGAATAAAGGAATAATCTAAAGCCATTTTTATTGTAAATAAATGCAGTGACACTTTCCTCAGCTAAATTAAATATTTGATACTAAACTAATTTTCCCATTTCTTATGAAACATATTTAGATTTAAATTAATGGAAATTTATGAGGGATAGCAGAGATTTGTTCTGATGTCCCTATCTTCAATCTGATTGATCCGTTGGAGAAGGCTAGTGTTGAAGACAGTCTCAAGGTTCATAATTATAATTTTATCGTTTAGTTGAATGTTGCTACATTGTTGCTACATTTTTTGCCTGTCAAAGGTTTGCCCCTTCAGTGACTAGATTGATTCATTGAGATTTCATAAATATATCATTAGAAACAGAGCTTTACCTGGTCAGATTTCCCAGTGAACTTGGTGATAGGATTATTACAACTCATTGTGAGAGGAACTAACCATAGATATTAAGAACATTATCTAAACTGGCAATACCTATCTATTTGAAAACAGTATAGTGATATTTGCACAACACTCTAACCCAGTGGTAGTCAACCTTTTTCTACCTACCGCCCACTTATGGATCTTTCTTGATGGAAAAATTTCCTTACCGCCCACCATTTTTTGCGCAACTGCGGAATATTTTTTAGAAAGGAGGGTGTTTTTTTAAAAAAAAGTACATACATTTATCTTTTTATTTCTACTTTATGCAAGGTCTCCTCTTTCGGTGCTTTTCCTTTTTATCTCCTTTTTTTAATCTTCCTTAGGGCTATGTACAAAAGTAAGGCTGAGCTAATTAGCCCACTTATTATTATTAGCCAACAACAATTCTCTCCTGCCTTTTCTTTCTCCTATTTTGCAACTGCTCTGCTCTGCTTCTGCTTGTCCCTGCTATCAGTTTCTATTCCTCCCCTTCCTCTTCCCACGTGTTTGCTTGTGCACGCACTTGCGCTCGCCTGCCCACTCGCACAAAAGGAGGTTTTAACGTCCGAAATCCCTAACACGTGCATTCTTGCGCGTGTTAGTTCAAAAGGAGGTTTTAACCTCCGAAATCCCTAACGCACGCATTCTCGCGCGCGTTAGTTCAAAAGGAGGTTTTAACCTCCAAAATCCCTAACGCACGCATTCTCACGCGCGTTAGTTCAAATGGAGGTTCTAACCTCCGAAATCCCTGATGTACACATTCTCGCGCGCGTTAGTTCAAAAGGAGGTTTCAACCTCCAAAATCCCCACCGCCTACCTGGAATCCCAAAACGCCCACTAGTGGGCGGTAGGGACCAGGTTGACAACCCATGCTCTAACCACTTCTTCATTTAATTGTGGTTTTCTCAACCAATTTCCTGGATTTTCAGAATATATTGAATCATGGTCTGATTCTACAAAATGCTTTGTAAAGCACAGTAGGCCAAAGTGGTTTAAAATATAACCCTAACCTACTATAATCCCTTTTATTGCATAAAATCTTTCACCAAATTTTTGGGATTAAATATTTGGAGTTTTGCATTTTTTAATTCTAAAAACCTCCAAAGGATTTAATATACAAAAATAATTGAAATATCAACTTTAACTGGTAAATATTTTGCTCATTTTCCAGAGGTACATTATCTCGGAGGTACATATGATATTAATATGTCTGATAAGAAGAAACAAAGAAAATCAGTTATTTAGTTTGTAAGTTTTATTGATTTTGATAAGTATAATTTCTAATAGTTAAAATAAGCATTTCTTATACCATTTCCTTCTTTCAATGTAAGTGAATACAATCTCATCTTGACCATTGTAAAAATCTTAAGATGACCCTTAATTGAAACAACAATTGCTATGTAATACAATTCAAAAGGTTTGCTAGGCCAAATTATAATTATCTAGTTATGGAAAAAGCGAAAAAGAACTCAAGACTCATTTACAGAAGAGGTATTTCTTTGGTCAAAATTATATCCATCAGTGTTCATTTTTTAAAAACCTTAAATCTTTGAAAAACAAACTCAAGAGTTGTCTCACATTACCAGGCATTTTTTTTAGATTACTATTATTGCATCATCATAAACCAAGGTTATACCTATAGCTCCATTGTGTCTTCATTTTCACTTCATGATGCTTCCCATCAATTATGGGTTTTTAAATTTTCTTGTAATTTTATTGTTGTGAGCAGAGTCATTGATAGTCTAATGGCATACAATTTTCATAAACTATATGTGGGTAATATACTGTTAAATTCACAATCTGAGACTGCTGAAAACTTAATTCAATACTAAGCAAGGACCTAAAAATAGAGGAGTTGCAAGCAGAGTAGCTTTCTATACATTTAGTGGGTTTAGGTTCGATAAAGTCAATATTGCAATAATTATTGCTGCCACCAAAATAATGGATCATCATTATCTTCTATGAGTATAGAATTTTGAAGAAGGCACTCATCAATTTCACTTACACATTGTATTAAGTCATGTGTATGAATTTAGGCTTAGGAGACTCTTTGCTCAGATTAATCTTTTGCATTATTTGGACCTTTTTATATCATGGGGTCCTTCTCACAGTCACACATGGCTTAATCAGGTGGCTTTAGGGCTATTGAATTGTACTTCATAGGAGGTTATCAGATGGTTAGAATACAGTGACGCAAGCAGTTAGGGTGAGTTTTGATGTAATGTCATACTGCTGCTATATGAGATGCACTGGTTGCCAGCTGTCTTCTGGATGGAATTCAGTGTGTTAATGTGTGTAATTCTTAAAGCCTTTCATGTTAGGGTCTGAGTATTTGTGGAACTGCTTCTCTCCAATTGTCTTTGTGTACCCCATAAAGATTGGCTGAATTGTCATGCTTTGCATCTTCTTACTGAAGAAATATTAGTTTATGTGATCTCAGAAATGTCCCTTCTTTGTAGCTGCTCCTGTCCTCTGGAACAGTAGTCCTGCTGAGATCCACATGAACCTAATCCTGAAGTTTATAAAGACCTGGCTGTTCCAACACTCTAGTTATGCATTTTGTAATTGAAGTAGTATGCTGTGTCCCCCCCCCCCAATAATTATTTGCTATTTAGTTTTTCTTCCATTGTTCTATTGAGTATTTAACATAGTCTGGAACTGCTTTGATGATGATCAGCCTTACAAATTCAGAAAAATTTTAAAAATTTTAAATTGCTAAATTATTAATTATTAATATTTATTAATAAATTTATTAAATGTATATTAAAACAAAATTAAATTTATTAAATTTAGTTAAATGTTATTAAATGTGACTGGGAAGTAATTATACCTTTTATAGATATATTAAGCATAACAATAAATATGAAGTCAAATTTACAGTAGTTTTTCTCCTGGTCTTGCCCACTATATTCTGAAGAGTGATCACCTGCAAAGTGTGAAAGCCTCAGGCCTGGGAAATTTGTGATCCCTTAGTTTATGAGTTATGTATAAAACAGGATAGTATGGCTTACTCAACTATAAATTAGTTCAATAAAATCTGTTTACCTAGCCATTTAGCCTCTCACACATGGGCAAATAATTTCAAATGCCGTGGTTTGAAGAAAACACATGCCATGAATAATCCTGCCAATCCTGTTTTATTGCAAGGGAAACATTCCTTCAGCATACACCTCACATAGTCCTGTATTTTCTATGTATCATCTGTATTCTCTTTCTGTTGACTCAGATTCACAAAGATGGAAAATTGCTGGTATATAGTCTGATAGTTGCTTCCATGCGTAATAGAAAATACTTCAACGAAGTCTGATTTTTATTATGGTGGACAACATTCTTGTAGTGATGGTCTCTCTTAGATTGTTTTCTTCTTCAAATAATAAGGTAGTGAGGTTGGTTTAAGAAAAAAAAGATAGTTTACAGGATTCTTTGGCAATTTGAAGGCCATGTTTGATCTTTTAGGCAGGCAGAACATTAATGTTTCTCTCAGGCTGGTTTTCTTTCTTTTCCCTTCTTTGTTTGTTTGTAGATTTAAACCCACCTTAAAGAAGGGAAAGGATTAGCTTTCTAGCGGGTTTTGCTGTAGGTAGGTCGCCTATTATATTTCCTTGGCATGACTTGCCTCAGGGCATTTTGCACATCCGAAGAAATGATGGAAGGACGGCGATCTTTTCTTCTTAGGCGTTCAGCTTCCCCAGACACTTTTCTGTAGATGCCATCCACATAGGAATGCAGCATGCCCCAAGCGTCTCTGGTCATTCGGATCTTCCTGGGTTTTAATCTCTTCGGTAATTTAGAAGCTATTCTAGTTGAGCGGATGTTCCTTCGGAACCTTTTCTTATTCCTCATCCTTCTCTTTCGGACAATATGTCTTCTCCGTCTGGCTTTCACTCTGTAGCGTGGTCTTCTACGCGTTGTTCTCCTTGAAGCCATTGTTTCATATACCAAGATTGCTTGCTTGCTTGTTTACCTGTCTGCCTGTCTGCCTGCAAATGCCTGTGATTTCATCCTAGTTGTACTCTTTTATAAGGGTAAGAATTCAAATGAGCACTTGCTTCTCTGACCAGTGATTGGCTGCTTAGAACAAAGGCCCAGTTCCATATGTCATACTGCTATACTGTGATGTAGATTAAAATGAAGCTCATAAAAGCTCTTTGCCATATACAAAAATGATTAGGTCACGAGAGGCATATTTTCCCAGTATATCCTTTATTTTTTGTAGCCAAATTATATCCTTGTAAAATAGTTTTTATTTTAACTGAATTTAACTGTGTATTTTAATACAACAAACAATTGTCCCCTACACAATTATGTACCAATTTTTGAAGGAAGGGAATATGAGTGTGAGAGTTTATTGAAATGGCTTTGAATCAGAAGAGAATAGGATGTAGTGAAATATATGAGTGGTGCTAACTATTTAAATGACTAACCATAATGAAAATCTGATAAAATCCTGGTTCAAATATTCATTTAGCCCTTGTAGATCATTGTGTAACCTTGCCCATTCACTGTTTTATCTCACTTATTTTACAAAGTTACGCTGAAAATAGAGATTTATATAATTTTTCCATCAATCAAACCTCTTGTTTCACCATACTGGCTGACTCATAGGTGGCTAGATCTTCTCATTGCTCCACTCCCCTTTTTTATTCTGCTTGCTAGTCCCCTTGCTTTCCTTAGTTGTCTTTCCCTAGTATTTGGGTGAATAGATTCCTTCACACCTTTCCCATGTTCTCTCTTCTGACACAAATCAGATCTTTTTTTACTTCCTTACAATACATTTGTTGTTCTCAACAATAATTAAAGTAATTAAAAGATATAGGTCTTTTATTCTTATATTCCACTGTAGGTTATAGAAATTTTCTAGCCAATCAGAGCTGGAGTTGTTTCTAAAATGAAAAAGGACTTGAAAATGCTAGCAAACAGTAGTTTTGAAACAGGTAGAGAGAATACTTTACAATTGACCAGAGTGAAAATTGTCACTTGTTTCTACATTTAAGCAATCAGTTGCCCATAGAAATGCTAGAGCAAGCAGAAAGTACAAATTTATTCTGAGTTTTAGTTATTTATTCAACAACTTGTGTTTAATATCTTCCTCACTTTTCTTGAAAGGAGAAAGAAGGGATCAGTAGTTAGCTTGATTGTACAGATAGAAAAGGAAATGAATGAATGAAAAAAACATGTACATATTTAATAGGGAATTGGAAAGAAGGGAGGAATATGATTAATTTATTATATTTAGTTTTAGCTATCCAACCTTGAGTCAGGTTTCCAGCTGGAGGCTTTAGTTTCAGCTAATATTGTGATATGGGACTTGCCTAAATATTATGTGTGACAGAATGGTTCAAGCTTTTCCTCTGTTATCCATCTTGCTGCAGTCCCCTCAGTCCCAATTCCCTCTCAAAAACTGTTCAGAAAAATCTTAGAATATATTTGTCAAATTCTTTACAGCTGCTTCACTTCCCCATGACAGCTCCAAAAATCTAAAAATATCTATCAGGAGAGATTTCACTGAGGGACAATGCTGCACGAAGTTTCATATAAAAGGAGAGGGTAATTTTAACCTGTAGCACTTAAAACATGCAATATATACGTTATATAAATGAAATATATAATTAACAGGCTCCAAAGAATTACAACTAGGATTCAGCATTTAACAAACTAAAAATTAATTTCTTTTCCTATAATTCAACAGATGATGTATTTTTGCTGCATTTTGCTGTGTCTGTATATCTGATACTTTAGCAGGGGTGTCAAACTGGCGGCCCACGGGCCACATGCATCACATGCAGGCCATGCCCACTCCAGCTCTGCGGATGGGGAAAATGTCATGAAACATGTGGTTTAAAGGATTGAAAGTCATGGCAAAACTTAGTCTTGTAGCATGGTATATAAATATTTAATATAAGTAAGTGATTGCATCTAAGAATTGCTTCACTCATCAGGTACCTGAGCTCAAAATATTTCTTATGTTCCATTTTGCTCTGGAAATTGTGACTCAATAGGAAAGGCTGGGAAGAATCCCAGGAACAAAAGGGATTTTGATTGCATTAGTTATAAGTATCCATGAATCTTGAATTAAGTTAAGATGCATAGCTACATTGATTACACAATGTAGAATGTGTCTTGTCTATCTAAACGCTACTCCACTTGCCACCAAAAACAGTGAAAACTGAACTTTTCAGTTGGCTAAATTCAATTGCTGGGAGAAAGCAATCCCATTATGAAATTTTATACCTCTGCCCAAATCACAACAGTTAATGACATCATAAAAGCTAGTATGCAGCATAAGGATGAGAGACTCACAAGCCTTCATATGTTGCTGAACCACAACTCTGGCCATCTCTAAATACTGATGATGTTTGTTAGGATTGTTGACTCTATAGTTCAGCTCTTCCAGAGATTGCTCACTCTTATGGATCTATCTCTTCTTTCTATTTATCTGTCCTCAGACAAGTGTTCAATCAAGGAAATTATTAAGAATCTCTACTCAATAGTAGAGTATATAGTTGCTGCTTTTTATTCATCCAATGAACAAAACATTTGGTTTTTCAATGTCACTATTTAGAATTCAGTAACTATACTACACTTGAGTCTAGGCATTTGTCCACTTTTGGTCAAATTTAGTGTGTACATGTTGTATTTTCCAGAGAAATTCCAAGATTTCATTTTGAATTTTGTGATTCTTATTTAGCATTGTATCCCATTTTTTTTCTCCCTATCTAGATTTCCCAGATAAAAATATTTTTGTGGATTTTTTGCTTGCCTCGCTACTCTAATTTCCCCCCCAAATAGCTCTTTCTTTCTGAACAAATAGTTGCTTCATACACATGGTTCCATGCTTGGCACTGTTAAAATGTTCTTGACTGCTTAAAGAGGAATTTGATCTGTGATCACCAATTAATTATAATTATTGGCCATTGACAAATTTGTTTTTAACTCTGATACTTGGCTTACAAGGAATTGGACTATGTTCTGAAATCATTGCATGTATCCAAAAATGTCTTCCAAATGTTCATAAAAGGTGAACATTTCAATACTTGAATCTTTTTTTTAATAGTAATCTTTATTGGTTTTACATTTTCTTTTTTAATAAGACATACAAATACAGCTTTAAATATACAACCCCCCCCCCTTCCCGGTGACAGTCGTTCACAGCCCATTCTTTTCTTCATTTTTTAGTTTCTAACCAGCATCTTCTTGTTACAAAGTTCAGGGATCTATTACAATACCCATGTTCACTTTTAGTACCCATTGTTAACAGCT
Organism: Natrix helvetica; assembly: GCF_964273705.1. Lineage (NCBI taxonomy): Eukaryota > Metazoa > Chordata > Lepidosauria > Squamata > Natricidae > Natrix > Natrix helvetica. The sequence continues at coordinate 91,327,952 of NC_138554.1, forward strand.
GCTATTTAACTTTTCCAGTTTTAAGTCCCTGTTGTTCTCTTTGTCGCCCACATATACCATAAGTTCCAGCTAAGATAATGTTCCATTTCTCTTTTGTCCCTCAGCCAACCCGTCATTCTGTCCATTTCTGCACATTCATAAATCTTTTTAATTATAACATCTTCCGATGGTAAGGTAGTAGATTTCCAAAATTGCACATAGGTTATTCTTGCGGCCACAATTATATGTAGGCTCAAATGCCATATAGATTTACTCATGTTTTCTGGTTTTATGCTTAGTAAAAAAGTCTCAGGTTTCCATTCCATACTTATCCCGGTAACCTCTCTTAGCCAATTTTGAATCTTTCTCCAGTATTTCATGGCCTCAATACAGGACCACCAAACGTGGTAGAATGTGCCATCCCTTCTTCCACATTTCCAGCACAATGGGGATAACCCAGGAAACATTTTGGCTAACCTCGTTGGGGGAAAGTGCCATCTATAAGCCATCTTATATATATTTTCTTTAAACGCTGTAGATATCATGAGTTTAATAGTCTTACTCCATAGATCCCACCATTTACCCATTTCAATCTCATGGCCAAAATTTCTTTCCCATGCTATTAAAGGGCCTTTATCCATCTCTTCTTTAACACCTTGACATGTCAAAAATTGATAGATCTTCGACAACAATTTCTTATCTCTGCCGAACAAAATCTTATCCAGCTCCTGAGGGTTTGTATAGATTCCAAACGGTTCCTTATCACTTTTAAGCCTATTTCTAATCTGTAAATATTCCCACCATTCCAGATTCCTACCCTGCTGCTCTAATTCCACCTTTGTCTTCATGTTGCCGTCTTCTGTCATAATACCTTTATGTATTATATTTCTTGTCCAGTTAAATACACTGGGATGCGTTAAGGCCTCCAACGGTGCCAACCAGCACAGAACCTTAAGATAACACTTTTTCGTCACCTTTTCCCACACCCCCATCAAAATCTTCTGAATATAATGTCCCATAAAATACCTGTGGGGGGGGTATCTTTTTCTTGCCAGAGGGAGGCATGCCATCCCTGTGGAAGGTCATGTCCCTCTATAGCCAATAGGCGCCTTCTACTCAACGTCACCCAATCCTTCACCCATGTCATAATTGCTGCACTATAATATGCTTCCCAGTTGGGTAGTCCGAAGCATCCCAATTCTTTACGTTTTTGCAACATTTGGGCTTTTATTCGTGCTTTCTTGCCTTGCCATATAAATCGGGCCACTGTTATCTCCAAGGATCTAAAAAATTTTTTGTCTAATTTAGTTGGTGCTGTTTGAAACAAAAACAGAAATTTTGGTAGTACATGTGTCTTAACTGTTGCAATCCTGCCCATCAAAGACAGTTGTTTACCACTCCAATTTATCATATATTTAGATACCTGTTATAATAGTCTCATATAATTATCTTCTTTGATAGAGGAATATATCTCCGTAAGCCAAATTCCTAAGTATTGTACTTTATGGGCTATGTTGATCCCTAACAGGCTTTGTACTCCCCTTTTCTGGTTCAAAGTCATATTCTTGATTAACAGTTTTGTCTTCTCTTTATTTATACATAACACCGCTATCATACTGTACTCCTCTATTTTTCGTAAAAGCTGTATCTTCCCTCTACTCTCTATTAACTCTTCAGAGAATATTAGAAGGTATGCAGCAGATACAAGGAAAATATGCAGATTTGTATAAAGATCTCGTAATTCTGCTTCTGGAAACCTGTACATTCTCACTTGAGATTTTTCAAAATCTATTTCTTGATTTCTTTTTCAGATGGCATGAATCATTTGTTAGCTCATTAAGGCAATGTTTCTTTCTCTTACACTTCCCTCTCTTATTAATTGTGTATGCTGTGACATCTAATGCAGGAATATGATAATTACTACAAACAATAATTTGCTGCCAAAACTGAAATGAAAATAAGGCTTTAAAATAAGTTTCCAATTCTGACTTTGAAACAATTTGTGATTGGTAATTTGCTTGATTTGATTTGATTTGACCTATAGTCCAAATTGTAATTATTGCAAAGCAAGGAAGAGAATTAGACATTCAAGACAAGTTCATAGACTTGATAGATGGGCTATAGATCAGCTGAAATACTAGAATCACATCACTCTTAATTAATCAGGAACTAAATTTACTCAGCTTAGAAGAGAATACAAATAAATAACATGATAAAATCATTACATGTCAGATGTTGATTCAAAAGTGATTGTAAACTATAAATTGGTTTCAATCATATTCTATTAAAATAATGTTATCAAATTGTTTTCTAGTTAGCCAGACTTTATCATTTAACTTGTTGATGATTATGAACAACAGTACTGCAATAAGCACAGAAAAGTTTGTATGTGGGTTCTTACTTTTTTGGTTTTTATTGGATCACATAATCCTATTTATCTATTATGTTAAATTTACTTCAGGGTAATAAAAAGTAATTTACAATAAAATACAATATAAACAATAGCATTCATTAAAAGTTTACTATATCTGCTAATGAATGTGGTAGCATTGTGTTTAAAAATGAGGGGAGGGGTAGTTAGAAAACAGGTGCACACCATAGTTACATAGCATGACATACAACTGCTTTTTCCAAATTAATATTGAAAGGAATGACAACTTCTATCAGGCTTTGTTTAACTCAACCACAGAACATCAAGCATCCATTTGAGAGAGACTGAGAGTGATTACTTGTTAAGACTTCGTTGAGTTAAAACTAATAAAATAAATAAATAACCAAGAATACATCAACATGAAATAGCTAAGTTAAAATATATTGATTTAAAATAAACTATCAAGCCTATTTGCATTTTAAACTGAAAAGCCAGATTTGTGCAATTGATTTATAATCAAGAAACTGATTTTTGGTTAGTCTGGTAAAAGATTATTGCCAAGCACACCCCACCATTTCTGATTAAGTCTTTTTAAAACAGCCTCATAGTAGTAACCTTCATGTTGTCATTGCCAAAGTAAATTGAAGAAGAGAAAGGAAAGATTAAGACTATTTGTAGTTTTTTTTTTACATTAAGAAAAAGAAAATGGCCTTAATCCAGTTTTTAAATAATCTTTTGCAAGTCATATTTATGGATAATTGGTATTGGAGCTAAAGCCTATCAGCAGTCAAATCTATTTTTCTTGTGCATCCTCTTTATTGCATAAACATGTAAATCTTTTCCAGCATCTTAATCTGTATTCAGATAAGATCCAAAAGACTGATTGAAGTGTGATGAATCAATTCCCATGATAAGAAGCATAAGCTTGTGGATGCTGAATTTCACCACTGCCTGGAAATATAACATTAGATTATGGCATAAAATTTAGATATTAACGTATACACATTTAAAGCAAATAATTTCAGTCCACTATAATGAAATTCCTAATAATTTTTTCTGCTATGAGACTTCTTTCTTTCTTTCTTTCTTTCTTTCTTTCTTTCTTTCTTTCTTTCTTTCTTCTTTCTTTCTTTCTTTCTTTCTTTCTCTCTCTCTCTCTCTCTCTCTCTCTCTCTCTCTGCTTTCTTTCTTTCTTTCTTTCTTTCTTTCTTTCTTTCTTTCTTTCTTTCTTTCTTTCTTTCTTTCTTCTGTCTGTTGATCCATTTATCCACCCACATACCTTTTCTTAAATTACCTACCATAATTCTACATAGAAATATAAAAGATGAAAACTAATTTTTGCTTAGCAAAATATAACTGTGTGAATTGCTTTTATTAGTGAAGTTTGACTTTAAAAAAAATCTGCCATGTATGCCTGAGCCTTGACAGTATTTGTCCTCTGTTCCATTCTTGTCAGTTGATCCAATTTATACAACGAAGAAATTCTGTAAGGTTAGAGAGCTTCTCAGGCATTTAAGAACATAGGAAGAAATCTGGTGGATTAAATAACAGCCCACCTAATTCAGTGTCCTCTACCTCATTCTGGACAAATATGGGCAAGAAAACAGTATGTTTCTTTTCTTTTTTAGACTTTTAAAAATCTATCATTATTTTTATGTAACTCAAAGCTGTGAACACACCTAATGCTTTCTCCTCTTTATTTTTCTCACAACGCTGCTTTTTTAAAAACTTATTTAGTTGTTGTTTTCCATCAGCTGGCACTTAAGGTTGTTGCCTTTGATTTAGACAATATACAAATATCAGTACTAATAACTATTGATATTAGTGACTAGTCCCAAGAATTTTTGTATCCATTTCCACTGCAATAGAGTCCATTCACCTTGTTGCTGGATGTCTTCTTCTCTTTCCTTCCACCTTTCTCAGCATTATGGACTTTTCAGAGAACTATAGTCTTTGCCTAATATGTCCAGCATATGATAATTTGAGCCTGGTTATTTGTGCTTCAAGGGAGCATCCTGGATTGATTTGTTTATGATCCATTTGTTTGCTTTCTGGGCTTTCCATGGAATTCTCAAAGAGTCTTGAACACTAAAATGTAAAAGCCTAAAAAAAAATATGTTCTGCTTCTTCAGAAGCCAAGTTTAGCTTTTCATGTCACAGAAAAAACTATTGCCTGCATGGTTCTGATGATGGTTGATTTAGACACAACACAATATCTGAATATCTTTTCCAAAGATATTCATTGGTACCCTACGAAGTGCTAGTCTGTGATATAGATGTTGATTGCTGATTTTTTTACTGGTGGTAGCCAATTCTGAAATCCAGAAGCTAGACCTCATTTTGATGATTTATTGGAGTGGTTGCTGTATGTGTTGTCATTATTTCGACCTTCTTATCAATCATTTTTACTTTTTTTATCATTTTGGACTTTTATTACTAGAGCTTCCAGATAACTTGCATTTTCCCTTTTAAGAAGTATCATCAGGATAGTGCCAATTTTTTTTTTTATTCCTCCAGTTTTAAACTGCATTCTTCATCTTCCAATGTAAGCTTCCTCATAGATATTTAGCTTATAGGTTGAATAAATGAAGAAGGTGCAGCTTGTTTTTATATTTTGCCAACCTGGAATTTCTGAATGTTCTGTTCAGAGCATGGCTTCCTGCACCATGAATAAATTTTGTTTGATAATGAGATGTTCTGGGATTCCCATCCCCCCCCCCCGAACATTCCACTACTCAATATAGTAAATACAATCAAAAGTCATTTTTTTAATCAGTAAGAGACATCATGAATTGTTTTCGGTAATGCTCATACAAGATGTATCAATACTATGTCCCCTGTTCCTTAACATTTTCTAAAATGCTAAGGAACATCTAGAATTTTACTTTCCATTTAGGGCTTTAATCTATGTTGGATGATTTTAAAAGTTATATGGCTAATACGCAAAACTGATATTTTGCATTAATTTGCACATTCTGTTGGCATTGATATGTTAATGTTTCTATCTGTTAGACACTGTGATTATCCAGATTTGCTCTCATAGTTAAAACATTTGCTTATTCTTCTTTTGTTGGTTGCTATATTTTTGAAGATATTCCATCAATTCTTGTAATATTCCAACTTGGCAATTTTACTGATTTAGCTTCATCTTTAAGTACTGGAGATACTTCTAAGTACAGACTATTAACTACTATATTGTAATTTTAATGTATTCCTTTCGTTAAATCCTTAAAATCAGTTACTACCTGTCCATTGGTGTCTATAAGCAAACCAAACCAAATCAAACCAGACCAATTCCATATTGGAACTTAATTCTGAGTTTGCAGATTTTTCTTCATTCTCCTCAAGCTTGCAAGCCTTGGATTATTCTCTGGCAAAGAGGCGGTAGCTGCAGGCTTCTCACACTGAAAAAGACCCATTTTCTAACTGAGTTCTTCTACATCTTTACACCAGTAATATAATTGGGTTTCTGGTGATGTCCATAAATATCTGCTCTGTTTGTTTAAGGATATTTATGGACATCATCAGACAGAGCATAAAGAAACCCAGTTGTCTATGAAGTAGACAAAATGAAATAATTTTATTCTTTTCTTTTCATTTCTGTAATATCTGAGTGTCAAGAAATTACCTAAGTACTAGGTCCTTTTCTGAAAGTTTGTTTTATTAAGTTACTTAAAGGACAATATAAATATTATTAATTTGCAAAATGTAATAAAGGACCGCAATCCCATTTCAAACTGCGCACTTGACATTTGTACAAAAAGCAAAAATACTTTCCTGCCCCCAGACTTTCCCAGGCATAAATGTATTCTCCAGAATCAGAGCTTGAACATTCAGCATTTTCTACTCATTTTTCTTAAAAGTCTTTCATTGATTAAGAGAAACTGGAGAACATTGGAAAGTGAAGGGTTTTTTGTGTTCTCTGAAGTTCTAAAACTATCGGGAATTGTTTGAATGAGGTATCTTAGCTGACATTGGAAAACCGAATACACCCTTGCTGTATATTTGTTTCTCAATACAAAATTATCTCTTAATTTGATACCCAGCTAAAAATCATTTGATATGCCATGTTCTCAGTTCCTCTTGCTCATAATTTATCTTAAAATAATTTTTACTAAGATGTTACATGTGACTTTTAATTGAATAATTATGTAATGGGAATATGATGCATTTGAGTTAAGAATCCATTATCTATCAGCATCTTGGCAAATCTTAAATTTACTGATGACTTTCCTAGAGAACTCAAAGGGGGAATCAAAATAACCGATGCTCAAAACAGAGTGGCGTGAGGTTGTATAAAAGGGGGAAAAAGTGACTGACTAATTTTATTCCCTCCTGAACCCAATCCAAACGATTTGAGTGCATCACAAACCTCATCATGCGCCAAAGGTTGAAAATCTCTGGGAATACTATGATGTCTTATGCCACTCCTGGTGGAACTGAAATTGTAGTGAATAGAATGCTGGAACCATGTTGTATTATCAAAGGACACAAAACCACTTATTCCAACTAAACACTTTATGCTGTCATGCTGGAATGACAGTGAATGGCACTAAAGCATAGACAAATACTATCTAAGATTAGGTAAAAGATTAGTTTGTCAACCCCCTTTTTTACATCTGCAAAACTGTTAGTTGCAGATATAAAAAGTAAGACAATCATATTTTTCTTAGAGGTCATGTACTTTTAGTAATTTTGTGAGTGGGGAGTGCAAGGTAAGGGAAGCATATTTCTCAGGAGTTTAAAACTATGTAGTGTCTGTTGGACATACAATTGGATACATAAAAGCAGATAATCCTTTGGATGGTGAAAAAATAATTATTTCAGTCATAATAGGTTTAGAGCCTTTATTACTAAAAATATGACTATGCAATACTTTAATTTCATAAATTATACTCTTTCCTGTAATGCATGTTGTTTAAACAACTGTTTAAAAGTTAGTGTCTAATATGTTATTATTTCATTCCTCATGTCCATCATTACATAATACTACATTTATAAATAAAGAGTCTTATAATTTCTCTAAATTATTAGTTTTACATTTCAAGAAAAGACATTTATAGTTAGCATTATATCAGACAAAATATTAAATTTAGGGGAATGAGATCTGACCTACAAAAACAGATGGCCACAAGAGGGAAGTAAAGAGACATAGGGAATGATTTTGCTGCCATCTAGTGCTATACTGTGCCTTATTGCAATTTTCCAAGTATATTTAACTTGAAAGCATATTTCTAAAGTTTGCTCAGTTAATATAAACAATGGGAGAATTAATCACAATTTAAGATTCAGCTGACACCCTAAATGATGGATTAAAAGAGACATGGATTTTCTGTACCGCAGAAAGAAAGAGGGACTGCATAATTCCAAGAATCACTGAAGCATTTTCTGATTATTCCAATGTGTAATGGAAGGAATAGTATGCAGTATACTTTGTAGAATTTAGATTCAAATGCCATGAAATTTAGCAAATACACTTGGACATTCAAAACTGTATAGGCATTACTCCTCAGTGTAATAGTTCAGCAACTATAAACCCATTAGAAAGCTATAGATAATTTAATTCTGAACTGTACATTCAGTTATAGTTCTGAGACAGGATAAGAAGTTCAAAGTCACTTGAGAAACATATAGTCCAAAACATTTTGGAGCTAAAGCAAAGGCCTCAAGAACCTTTATATTTAGGTATGTAGGAACAGTATGTATGTATGTATGTATGTATGTATGTATGTATGTATGCATGCATGCATGCATGCATGCATGCATGCATGCATGTTTTAGTGGTGGATTCCTCTCCCCGTTGCTACCAGTATGTTGCTCATGGGGTCGGGCGTCCTGTTTGTGCACATGCGCTGTGCACTCATATGCACTCCACCATCCCTGCAATACCGAGCTGCTTGTCGGAGGTCGCACAGGTGCCACACACTGTATGTCATTGTGCAGTTGGCCGGTTGATTTAAAAACAGGTATAGAACATGGGCAGGTGAGCCAAATGAGCCACTGTACCGGTATGCTGTCAGCTGCTCCTGGCTACTACTAGTACCACCATACCGGGTCGTACAGGCTGGAACCCACCACTGGTATGTATGTATGTATGTATGTATGTATGTATGTATGTATGTATGTATTTCCTGCCTTTATTATTTTTACAAATAACTCAATGCAGTGAACCTATTCAACCTACCTTCCTCCTCCTATTTTCCAACAACATTGTGAGAGAGAGCAAGTGGCCCAAGATCACTCAGTCATTGCTTTTCCATGTAACTTTCATGGCTAAGGTGGTACTAGATACAGCTCCCTGATTTCTAGCCTGTTACCTTAACCACTAGACCAAACTCACTAAAGAACTGAATAATGGCATTTCTTGAATTTTTAGTTGTCTTCTGGAACTTGCTTCTCATATGAAAAGTTAATGATAAATTGAATGAGATGATATGATTGAATTTATATTAGAAGAAAACAATGATTTATTTACTTTATTTATAATTCCTTTGTTTCCTGCTGATAATCATATTCAGATTTTAGGTAAAGCGTTACAGTATTTAGAATGTTTTACATTTATTATCTTATTTACGTGTTTAACTTAGTAGTCTTATGCACCCTTAAAAATCATTTTGAATGCTCTGGATTACTCACTGAACTTTACACTTGCTCTCTATTCTTTAAAGAAGCCATTTTTCCCAGGCCTGAAAACTAATTACTTTAATTACTGTGAAGCTAATGTAGCTCTTGAAAGAGCAGCACCTTATTCCAGGCTTTTCTGGAAATCGGGGGGGGGGGACTTTTCTTAAGATATGGTTGGCTGTTTCAACAAATAGATGAGAGATGCTCTGCTCACCCAAGTTTGATAAATTTCTTTGGAAACAAACATTGCTGAAATATGCAAAATCCTTTTTTAGCTCATGTAATAAATACAGGTACTCCTTGACTTATTACCATTTAAAGATGATTTGAAGTTGCAACAGCACTGAAAAAGTGACTTATAGTCCATCCTTAAAGTTATGATTAGCGCACCACCCCAACCATCTCAGGATCACAAGTGAGGCACTGGAGAACTGGCTTGCATGCACAATAGTATCCTACAGTTCAGTTGTAATTATGGTTGCAAGATGAGGACTACATGTAAGCAAGTTGTTTTGCTTCTTTCAGAGCAAGTCCAAAGATTGTGATTAGTCAATAGTACATCACTGCAAATATATAAAATACTGTATTTTGCCTTACATTTTATGCAGATATATAACAGTGGTGGATTGCAGGTGGTACGCCTCGGTACGGGCGTACCAGTGCCTGCCCAGAGCACCGGATACCCTTCCGGTGCAGTGCTCCAGAGGGCCACCAGCCGGCCTTTAACTGTCTTCTGCGCATGCTCACGGCACATACAGCGCCTGCGCGACACTCCATTGAGCAGGTGGAAGTGTTTTGGAGACTCGCAGAGGTGTCACTGGAAGGTAAGACGAATGTGCGTGTTGCACGTGTTCATGTGGAGGACGCCAGGCTCCGTTACAACTATATCAATTGCAACGGGATCCAGAGCCCACCACTGGTATTTGAGCCCTTTGAAGTAGTCCAGGAAACCAAAACTATGAGTACTAATACTATCTTTATTATAATATTACAGTAACAGAATCTTGGAAGTCCGAAAGCAAGTTATCCCCTTCCCTGCCTTTACTTTTTAGGGAATTAGAAATCTGAGATGCTATCCTATCTTTATTCCTCCTGTGGACTGAGATACCTCTTGTCGGACTGTTGCTGTGACTGCAACTCTTCCTTCTCTCTCTTAAGTTTATTCTTACAGGCCATTACATGGTTCCTAATTAAAATAACTTAGAAAATGAAATCTTACAGCTCAGTTTCTGATTTAGATCAGGAAAGTCAAACTCAAGCCTGTGGGCCAAATCCAGCCCGCAGAGCTGTCCTAGTCTACCTAATGCAAAGAGGAAAGATTGGGCCTGCGTGGCTTCAGCCCGGTCCACCCAGTGAAGAAGAAAGATCAGGCCAGTGTGGCATCAGCACGGTCCACCCAGTGTGAAGAGGAAAGATCAGGCCAGCATGGCTTTGGCCCGATCTACCCAATGCATAAAGGAAACATGCCTGCAGTTTGGGGAATGGTGTCAAGTTGGCCATGGCCACCTGATTGGCCACACCCACCTGGTTGGCCACACTCACCCATTCAGCCATGCCCCCACATCCCCCCCTGAGCTCAGCCACAACCCTGATGTGGCCCTCAATGAAACCACCCTTGTTTTAGATGCATGCTAGTGATTTATAGTGTCACTTAGTCATCACAGTGGTTATATACTACTAATGAAGATCAGTGGTGGGTTTCAATTTTTTTTAGAACCTATTCTGTAGGTGTGGCCTATTTTGTGGGTGTGGCTTGGTGATCATGTGATCGGGTGGGAGTGGCCAACTTGTAAAATGTGGTGAAACTCATTTAACAACACTCTTGCTTAGCAACCAAAATTTTGGGATCAATTGTGATCATGTTCTCTTTTTCTTTCTTTCTTTCTTTCTTTCTTTCTTTCTTTCTTTCTTTCTTTCTTTCTTTCTTTCTTTCTTCCTTCCTTCCTTCCTTCCTTCCTTCCTTCCTTCTTTTTCTCTCTCTCTTTCTCTCTTTCTATCTTTTCTCTCTCTTTCTCCCTTCCTTTCTTCCTTTCTTTCTCTCTCTCCCCCCTCTCTCTCTCACACACACATACCTTCCAGTTGGCGAGAATTTCTGCCAGCCTCCCAGCTGGCAAAGAAGCCTCATTTTCCCTGCCGCTCACAGCTCTTGGAGGAAGGAGGCAGGGAAGCGAGCCCCGGGCCTCATCTCTGCCTCCTTCCTCAAGAGCTGGCTTCGGGGACAGCCAGCCTCTCCCGCCACTGTGCCCTTCACTCACCTTCCACCCGGAGGCTCTGCTGGCGGGGCGCCTCCCATTTTGCCTCCCAAGAGACTGGGTGCGGTGGAACATACAGCGAAGATGCGTTCCTATCTACTATTACTATCATCACCACAGCAAACAGCAGGGTAGTGGCAGCAGCTTGTCTCTGCTTCTGTCGGCCTGGCTGCTCTCTGCTCCCTGTGCTTTGCAGCCTGGCTGGAGATAAGCACCACTTAAGCGGTGCTTTACTTGCTGCGGCATGAGTAGTGCTGTCCAGGTTTGGGGAAAGGCAGCCAGGGCTGAGCTGCTGCAACCAATCTTCCACTGACCCCTGAAAAAAATTGGAGGTTCCACTGCTGCCGCCACCACTCCACTGTTGCTACTGGTGGTAATAGTAATAGTAGACATGGATGCATCTTCACTGTATGTTCCGCCACACCCAGTCTCGTGGGAGGTGAAATGGGAGGTGCCCCACTGGCAGAGCCTCTGGGTGGAAGGTGAGTTAAGGGCACAGTGGCAGGAGATGCTGGCCCTCCTCGAAGCCAGCTCTCAAGGAAGGAGGCAGAGATGAGGCCCAGGGCTCACTTCCCTGCCTCTTTCCTCTGAAAGCTGCAGGTGCCTGTTGCAGGTGCCCAGGGCAGCCTTGACCCCTGCCTCCCCACCACTTCCAGGCCTGCACAACTTCCCTGCCAGCCTACCAACCTGGGGACACTCCCAGTTCTGCTGGGCAGCCGCTCCTTTGTGCCCTGTTGCTGGCTGCAGTTGGGCTTTTGGCAGCCCCGCTTTCTCCTGGCACCCTTTCCCAGCTGGGAGATGCTCCAGGACAGCCCTGCCGTGCCACCCTGGCCAGGCGCTAGGTTGGTCAGCAGCCTGCCTACTGCCGCCATGTGACCTTTATAAATGGAAATTAACCAACTTCTTTTAAACTTTCCATTTCAATGAATTTTTTTCTGAAACTTCTTAAATTCTCATTGAAATGGAAAGTTTAAAAGAAGGTTAATTTTTGCTTATAAATCGGCAGCTGGCCGATTTATAAAGCATCCCTGGGAGCTGAGCAGGCCAAGTGTGGCTTCGGAGGCTGAAAGGGAAGCTGCGCCCCCCCACCAGGCACCCCGTCCCCTTCTTGCCAGACTTTTGGAACTTCCCACCCACCTGCTTCCCCTGCCTTGACCACCCAAAGTCGGCAGAATATGCCTGAGGGCACTTCACATCACTGTGATCCAAGAGATTTGTTGCCTTGGTATGACATCTTCCCCTCGAGGCCATGCCTGATGTGTGGGAAGGAGAGTAGTGGAGGCAAAGCAGCCTTTCTGGGCTTGTATGAAAAAGCCTTTCCCCTTCCCCTCTTCCTTCTCTTTGAGAAGCGGTATGCAAAGTCCCAGTTTTGCAAGGCGCTTGTCAAAGTGAAGGAAGCATGGGCTTCTTCCAACAGCTGAGCCCTCGGCTCCAGCAAAGGAAGTCAGTGGGCAGGGCAAGCATGGTGTGGACAGGTGGGGCGAGAGAGGGAGAGCAAGCAGCGACCAGGTGGGTGGGTGGAGCAAGCGGGGGGGGGGCAGACCAGGGAAGGGATCGTTCCAGTACTGGGCCTCTAGAGGCCCTAGTACACAAACACATGCCAGATTTCTGGCACCAGTCCGTACGTGCCGGACCGGACTGGCTGAACCCCACCTCTGATGCAAATGAGCATTGTTATTGCAATTAGCAGTATGGGAAATTAGCATACCTTTTCAGTAACAAATAAAGCTATGAGGTGAAAATTGAACTAGTAACTTCAGGAGAATGTTTCAGTAAGAGATGATTGGGGCTACTTAGATGAAGGTGTCACCTTGATTTTGGCTTGAAGAAAACTGCTTATGAAATGATGTCAGAATCAAGGATTCACAGTAACATCATTGTATCCATAATCAGGAAATTTTGGTTTCAAGGTAGTTGTGTCTCTAAAATTGATACACTCCATTTCCCCAAATGTCCTTGAAAATAGAATTATTTTAGAAATAATCTTGTTGTCTTGGCTCTGTGATCAAACAATCATCCTTGTTTTTGTTTAGAAGAAATATCTAAAAGAGAGGTATATGAAAATCAGAATCTATCTTCCTCTTGTTACTTTCCTGCAGATGATGTGTGGCATTGTGTATGTATATCTGGAAAAACGTAATGTTAACAACTATGGTAGTCTATTCAAACATTATTATATTTGGCAGATGTATTTTTAAATGCTAGTAGAAACAAAATTCTGAATACATTTGGAAAGCTGAACTCCTACCATTTGGAGACCAAGGAGGCATTGTTAATTACTATGGTTTTCAAAATAAAAGTATTTGCCTTATTAATACTTTAATGCTTGTTTTTATGCTGTTTCTCATTGTGTAGCTTAAGATACTGTCTTTCAGAATCACATTCCTTCCTCAGGAAAAACCCAGAACAACCATAATCTTAATGTATATGCTACACCTAGTACATATCAGCAGCTTTTCCACAGGGCATAAGCTTTGCAAAATTAGTTCACTCTGACAGAGTGCTGGAGTACTAATATGATGCCAACCTAGCGAATTGACAGTAGGGCATGCATTCAGTTTCCCTTAAATTTTTAATTTTTAAAGAACTTTGTTATGTATCTCTCTACAATGGTTGGATAAAATAAGTTGCAGCAAAGCTGGAGTGCCCTTAAGAAACCTAATAGCACTTTAAAACACATTTACTCATTGTGGGGAATTTCTAGTGTCTGCACTACTATAGTTATAAAATGGGGGAGGCTGGGTAGCTGAAACTGGTGATTTTATTCTAGATGTTTTACAGAATTTCTCTCTCTCTCTTTTTCGTTTGAACACAAAGGAATAGTTGTGTTTTTAATGATTATATCCAATAGCCACTTCAGCTGAATTCAGCTCAAAGAAATATTTGACTTTTTCATGCAATTAGGAACATATATCAAAAATATTGTTTAGTTTTTCTAGGACTTGCAACTTTTGACCACCAAAAATATTTCATTTAATGGGATGAAGTTATATTGCTGCTGTGGTTAAGAACCGCACCTTATAAAAAAAGAAATATACCAGCTCAGAAGGAGAAAATCTCACAACAACAAAAATCCCTTAAAAATAGCAATGGTAGCACAATACATAATATTCTTACTGTTTTCCTACTCTGAAATACTTTGCCTAATCTCATTCTACCCTTATTAGGTTAATAGAGCTTCATTTTCTCAAGATTTGATGTTGATAAATTTTAAAAGAAGCAAAGCAGGGTCAGACTTGGTTAGTAATTGGATGGGAGACCATCAGACAATTGCAGAGATCTAGAAAATCTAAAGTCCCCCCTTTTTATTAACTGCTTTATTACCATAGGTACCCCACACTCTGCGAGCATATTACTGAAAAATGTTTGGCTGGACACATGCACTTTGAATATAGATGTACTTTACCTAGAATTTACTGTGCAGGGCACTGAGTATTGTACTAATCTTTTTTTACTACTAATCAGCAGAACTTTCTTAAACTCATGCTGCTTGTGCTTTGGTATAATTGTACTGGGTTGGTTAAGGATTATAGGAGATATAGTCCCAATGAATCCAACTGTGATTTGCATGAGCTATCCAAGATCAGAGCAAGATATCCTTGCATTTGGATATATCTCGTCTGTAAAATATTTTTGAACTCTGTGCTAGCCTTCCAAATATTGGAGAAATTACTATTCATAACAACCCATAAGCTGATGTGCATCATTTCATTACAAATATTTCACATCTCATAGAGAATTCTATGATTAGTTCAAGGAAATATATGTTGATTTCACATATTGAACATCCAGGGCATTTTTAAGACACTCAAGAGAAATACCCACAAGTGGTAACTAAGCTTGTGTCTTGAGTAAAAAAAAATAGTTTTATGCATTCCAGTAATTCCTATAAACCAATATTTGTTTGTTTCCGATACCAATTCATCATCTATATCAGGGGTGGCGAACACGCGGCTCGCGAGCCGCGTGCAGCTCGCGGCCAAAATAAATGAGGCTCTTTGCCTCTTACCATTATTTAGTTTACTGTGGCTCGGATCGCGCGCTAAACCCGGAAGTACGGTCAACGCGACAACGCTTGCCTGCACTCCACCAGTACTTCCGGGTTTAGCTCAACAGCGCCCTCTGCTGCGCCCAAAAAAATAATGCTTCAAAGTCTAGCACAGTTGCTGCAGGATTCCGGTGAGGTTCTAATGATTGCTCAAATTAATAATAATGGTTGCATATTGAAGCTCTGGGTTCAGGAGCAGCAGAGTTTTAAATAGGAAAAAACATTTAATTGAATTTCTATGGTTAGTATATTTCCAAAATTCTACGAGTGTTTTTCTCACAGCTTGTAATTGTAATAGATATCAAAGATAATCCAAACTCATATATATATTATAATACAAGCTCTGGGTTCAGGAGCAGCAGAGTTTTAAATAGGAGAAAACATTTAATTGAATTTCCATGGTTAGTATATTTCCCAAAATTCTACGAGTGTTTTTCTCACAGCCTGTAATTGTAATAGATATCAAAGATAATCCAAACTCATATATATATATTATAATACAAGCTCTGGGTTCAGGAGCAGCAGAGTTTTAAATAGGAGAAAACATTTAATTGAATTTCCATGGTTAGTATATTTCCCAAAATTCTACGAGTGTTTTTGTCACAGCCTGTAATTGTAATAGATATCAAAGATAATCCAAACTCATATATATATTATAATACATATATTAGGTTAAAGGAAGATAATATCAGGACCAGGCTTTACCCATGTATAGGTTGTACTCGATTTACAATCACAATCTCGTCACTGAGCAAAGCAGTCATTAAGCGAGATATGTGACTGCTTTGTTTAATGACTGCAAGTGTGGCATTCCTGGTTGTGGTCATCAAGTAATCTTGTAGGTTGTTAGGTGGACAGAGATTCCACTTATTTATGGATTTAAAAGTTATACAGCAGCTCTAATGGGTTTATAAAAATTTATAACAAAAAACACCTGACTGAGCATGTTATATTATGTGTTTAATATATTATTGTTAAAATTATATGCTTTTGTGTGAGTGTTTGTCTGTTTTGGCAGGTCACTGCGTGGTGTGGCTCTCTGACTCTCACAGTTTAAAATTTTGGCTCTTTTTGTCGAACTTGTTCGCCACCCCTGATCTATATCATTGAATGAGCCATGGAAGCTGATTTCCACATAAGGACTATTATTAGTATATTATAACCCATGCAAAAATATGTTTAAAAAGTTTGTTCTTTTTATGAAAACCAGGCTAGCAGTTTCCTCATTCCCCAATAAATGGAAACTATATAAATTTAATTTTATGGCATAAGATTAAAATTCATTTGTGTGTGCCCCTATTAGCTCTGGACTAATTTTATTGTTTGGTGCAATTTATTTAGAATATTTAATATATTAAATTAATTTTGTAGCATGTATATATCCTACTAGCAAAAATTTTCCCATGCCTCTTTACATCTATGTAGTTTCTATTAAACACAGACTTTAACAAACTAATTTTCAAAATGGAGACATGCTGACCCATTCTGTACACACTTCTCAAAGCATATGAGTCTACTAAGGAACACTATCTCTTTTGTTCAATAGTGACATTTCTTTTTATTATTATTATTACTATTTCATTCTGGTCTTTTCTGGTTTCTGGTATTCAAATAAAGCTAATTACAAAAAAGAAAAAAAAGTTGGAACTGGTGGAGAGTGATCATTTAAAGCCATTTCCTTTGCAGAAAGGAACAAAAAGAAGTACCGAGGGCATGGACAGGCCTGTAAAAAAGAAAAGAAAGGAAAAGAGAAAAACCATCTAATGAGGATGTTGAGATAAGTGCTTGTGAAGAAAACTGGCAAAAAAAGAGCTTTTAGTCTAAAATCCATAAATAAGTGGGCATCAGATGGGTACTAGAACATTTATAACAAGAGAGGCCACCAAGCTACATCCCTCTATGCAGGAGCTGCAACCTTAGAAATGTTCTTTCTTAACAAGCTATTTTCTTTTCTTTTCAAATATTAATTTAAGGGGGGAGAAATACTTGAAAATTAAGGCATTTTATTCATGTCTTTGAATCCATTATAGAAGCAAGCAGGCAGGCAGGCAGTGGGACTGCTTTATCAGTACAGTATAATATAATGTTGAAAATGAGCAAAGTCCTTATGCATACACACAAAGAAGCTATCTGAGGACCGGCCCTATGATCCTTTGGTGATCATGATGATTCTGAAACTGGAATGATATACGTTCTGCAGATGTGCATCTTTAGCAGAAGCATTAAAATGTCTCATCTGGAATGGTGATTCTCTCTGCCTTGTCTTGAATTAATTCATCCCTGTGCAAAGATATATAAACAAATATTTAAGGTTCTGTCTAATTATCAGAGAAGGACTTGGTCCTTGAACACTGTCTAAATCAGAATTCAATATTTCTTTTGGAGAGCATAAAAGTGAAAGAGAAAAACAATTTGAAAAGGTAAATGGACATAAAAGGGGGAAGAACAGAAAATTTATTTCATAGCCTTGGGTTGTTTGGATTCCTGCCCTCCATTTTGAATCTGGTAAACAGAGCTGACCGAATCAGCCAAAATAATCTACTCCCAGTCTAAGCACCAGTAGCCCAGCCATAGTGGTTTTATTTATTGTGATTTCTGCTCTTCCTGACCTAGCATCTTTTCAATATATAGGGTATCAACATCCATTGCTAACCAAACTGGTTGGTAATTGTAGATTTGATATTCTACTCATAGGAATGACAGTGTGTTGGAGAAGTCTAGTAGATGAAGCATGTATGCTCTTTTGTAACTGTTTTATCAACTTAAGCTGAAGATTTATTATTTTGAAGTCAATAATCAAGAAATGAAATAATTTGACACTAGTTGACACTAGTGGAAGGTCTCAACATGCTATTTAAATTAGCAAAAGGAAGCCTGACCATCTTAAGAAGTAGGATCAGGGGTGGGTTCCTGCCAGTTCCTGCTGGCAAGCCATTCCAACAAAGCAGGCCACACCTACGGAAGAGGTTCTAAACATTTTTGAAACCCACCGCTGAGTAGGATGAACAATTTTTGTCTTTTTCCCTATAACCCCTATAATATCTCTCTCTATTCTTTCTCAGAAACGTCTATTGATTTATCAATTATAATTATAACTGTATTTATAATCCACCAATTCAACCTCAGTCTCAATTTAATTGCTAATTATTAATTGCATCAGTAGAGTTTTCTGTACTGAGAAATGCATATAGCAGTTTGTTTTTTGGCTATATAGTGAACTGTTTATTACTTGTTACTTGAACATTTAAAGAAGCCTGAGGTGTAGCATAGGAACTTTAGCTGGTTAATAAAGCCTGGTTATAAAAATACATAACAAATTAGACAGGAGAACACTTCAACACTAAAGATTCTCTTATTTTCAAAGAAGCTAAGTACCTGTTTTCAAATATTGTGATATTAGACTATTAAGCATTTTACAAGTGATCAGCAGCACTTTGAATCGAGCTTAGGAACAAATGTGAAGTCATTATAAACCCTCCAACATTGGTATAATATACCTCTAATTTTGTCAGAATCTTTTTTTTTTTTGACAAAATTTTTTATTGGTTTTTCAACATTTATAGGGAAAAGGGTAAATGGACAGGTATACAAATTATGGCAGTTGCAAAGTGTGACAGGCGCCCCTCTCTCCATACTCATAGTATACATTTATATATAATGCATTGGTATATAATTAATTACAATCAGCATATTAGTTCTATTACTAAATTCAATCAGATTAGACATTACAGTATAAAATCCAGATATAATTCCATTATCACTTTCGGTCAGTTTATAATAATATGATTTTCTTGTTTATTTTTGTGATCTGAGTCTTCTTGCTATTGCCCCATCTCCCTCCACTGGCAGAGCTCTGGCCCCTCCCGTGTCCTGCGTGTCCGCTGTAGTGTCTCGTGTTTTTTCTAGGAGTGTTCTGTTTTTTTCCATAAAGGCCTGCGCCTCTATGGGTGAATTGATTCTAATTCTTGTCTCCTCCCAGAATATCAGCATACCTTCAGGCATCAACCATCTAAACCACACCCCTTTCTGGTATAATTTATTCGCTAATTGCGAATAATTCTTCCTTTTTTCTCTAATCTTCTTAGGGATCTGCTTCAGAATGGTTATCTCCATATCATGGTATGTCAATGCTTGCCCCCTTTGTACACCCAGAATTTCATCTCTTGTGCTTTTTCTAAGAAATTTAATGTGAACCTCCCTGGGTACATTGTGAGTTCTAGCATAAGCTGAGTTCACTCTATAAACCAGGTCTATATCCCACCCCATCTGTTGTTTTTCTTTGTGTGTATAGTCAGCCAGGATGTTTATCATGATGTCCCTTATGTTTTCCCCATCTTCTTCTATAACATTTTGAAATCTAAGGTAATAGGACATTCTCTCAAATTCTATTTTCATCTGTTGGATGTCAAGATCTTTGTTCCCTTTCTGCACAGCTTCTACCCCCCCCTCACCTCCTCCACCCCCCCTTCCACAAGATTCAGTCTTTGTGAGTTCTTATATATTTGGGCTTGATTTTCTTTAATTTCATCTTTCATTTCCCTTAGCTGTTTCTTGATTTCCTCCTGGCCCTGTAAAATTTGTTGAAGCATTTGTTGAAAGTCCATCTCTGTAGTCTTAGGTTGCATCAGTTCTGTTATCTTTGACTGTGTGGCTGGACTGGATGTTGCGGATGTTGGAGCAGAAGTGGCAAAACCAGGTTTTCCAGGAGGGGGTCTTTTGGGTGCCATCCTTTATAGCGTTAGAAGTTCAGTCCAAATATGAAGTAAACAGTTAGAAAAGAAGGGTAGCCAGGTGAATCCGGGAGCAGAAGAACCAGGCAGAAGAGAATCTCTCCAATAAGTCTGGCAATAGATAGAAAATTTCCCCTAGAAAGTTTAAAAAATACCAATCCACAAGAGATTCCTCTGGGAGACAGGGAGACAAAGACCGGAAGCCTGAATTTTAAAGGTGGAGTCAGGTTTCACAGTTCATAAAGACAACGGAAGTGTGCCATCTTGCCCTGCCAGTTTTGGGCACAGAGGCATAACAAAGTTTTAAAAAGTTCCAAAAGTCCTCAAATCACTGTAATATATAGGATTAAATTGAAAAGAAAATCATCTCAGCCTGAGTGAGGCTTCATTCGTTGGCTCTCCCCCCTCCTCCTTCCCCGGGGGCTGAGAGCAAAATTGTTCCTCGCCGCTTGTCCAAGGGGGGGGGAAACCCCCCTCCCTCCAGCCGCACCTCCAAAATGCTCCGAAAGTTATTTTAAAGTTTTAAAAAAGCTGAGTAATTCTTCATGCAGAATAAGGGATGAAGAGAGAAGCAACCTCACCGCACCGCAGCTGCTTCCTTCAATTGTTGCATTCTCCGGTCGGCTTATAGCGAGGCGCGAGGCGCAGGAACGCGAAGCGCCCTCCAAGCTTGCTCCCCGGTGCCTTGGGCGCGCGAGAGACCTCCCGCCGGCTGCCGCCGCTGCAGGAGTCCTCCGCGATGCCGCCCCTCCGGCAGGACCCCTCTGCGGGGTGTCCTGTGCCCCCCAAGGAGTGGGGAAGCCCACCGGGGAGCCGGAGCGGGCAAAGAGCTGCCCGTTGCCGCCGCCGCCGGAACCAGAACTCCCACTTTGTCAGAATCTTAATCAAATTTTGGAGTTACTGAAATTAATTTCCAAGAACTGAACAACATATCATGCATTATATTACTCAAACCTGGAAGCTCCTAAAGGAGCATTCATTCGCCAAAGATCTCATTGCTCAACACATAAGTTCTTTCATTGGTAACACTGACTTCAACTAAAATAGTGACTGCAAATTCTCCTTACTTTTTCCAGCATTCCACCACTCCCCTTTTCCTAAAAGTTGAGATGTGGTTGGTGACAATCTATGATGAACCATTCATAATGCACATATCCTGAGTTATTTTATCAGTTATTTGATTTCATGCTTGATTTTTATTAGTAGGAAACGGCATTATTGGATGGTGTTTTTTAAAAAAGAAAATCCATTCAGACATGTTTTTGTTTTCTTTATTTACTTATCTGAATAATTTCAGTGAGGTTGTCTTGGCAATGAAGCATTAGGTTGTATATTACCTAGTCTTCACAAATTCCCATCACATGCTTGGCATTAGCTAACATTGTCTGTTAAATGAGTTATAAATTATAATTATAAGCTGCAGCACTTTAATCGAGCAATCATTTGGGAAAAGCCATGTTCAGACAAGAAATTAAGAGTCAGAATGGGGAAACCAAGTGCTGTGAATTATATTGATATCACCAGATTAATTCTAGGGAGATGTAAATATGATGATATTTTTCATCAGTGATGATTTTTTATATTCTAGTGCTTTCTTTCCTTTTAAAAAAGCAACATTATTTTGATAGTGTAGCTTTAAAAATTGAGAATTAGGTGGCTACAGTTTGCAGTAAGATGCATGCGGGTATTATAATTTTCCTAATTAGTTGAGGACTTAATATTTAAATATATAAAAATATATTATAAAGCTGGGTTAGAACAAGGGATCTTGTATCTAATTTTTAATACATGGCTTAACTTTTAATTTTGGATACAGTGCTGTCATGAGATTACTGTTATCCAACAAAGAAAAAGGAAAAAATGTAAATCCGTTGGTATTGCATGAAAGTTTCTATGGTACAACTAATGAAGGGAAGAAGATGCTTAGCATATTGTCTGGTGAGACAATGTAAGAAGGATCTGAGCACTTTATCCTCTGCAAGAGAAAAAAAGACTAACGTCTTGTTCTCTCCTGCAGTAAATAGGTGCTCAGATGTTGTTTGGTGCCTATTTTTCTTAATAAAGTGCTAAGCAGCCGCTTCATTTTATCTATAGTGAGAAAAGGAGAATAGAGGAAGTTCTGCCTCCCCAAAGTTAAAATGATTGTTGATATGCTATGAAGTTAGGAAGGGCAGCAACAACAAATAGTAAGATCATCTTGCATAAAAAGGAGGCAAGCTAACCATTCGATCGGGGTTCAAATATTGCCATAATATTGTGGTGTTGCATCTCTCAGCCTTCAGCCAAAAACTCACTAGGTGATTTTGATCCCATATTTGTACTGGGGATAAATGGGGAGAGGGAATGTTGTGTATACTGCTTTGGCCTTCTGAAGGAAAAACAGGATCTACAGCTAATAATACATTTCCTTGTATGGGGTGAACAAAGTCATTGTCATTTCAAACCATGAGTAACAGCATCAGGAGTGGATTTCAGCTGGCACGCACCAGTACGCACGTATCGCTTCATGAAATGTAGCTTGCCTTCCCGTACCTGAGCTTCCAGAGGCCCCGTACCGGAATGCTCCCTCCCTTGGCCTGCCCCTCCCTCGCTCTCTCCCCCCCCCTGCCCGCCCAGTCACCGTTCATTCACTCACCCTGCCTGTCCGCACCAGCTTGCCCTGGCCACCCACTTCCTTTGCTGGAGCGGAGGATTGGGAGAAGCCCACGTGGTGCACGCTCCCTTCTCTTTGACAATCGCCTGGTTTCCAATGGGAATGGGGAAGAAATCCATGCATTTTTCCTCCCTCTCCATGAATTTCCTGCCCCCATTGGAAACGAGGCGGCTGTCAAAGAAAAGGGAGCAGCTGCATGGGCTTGTCTAACAGCCGAAGAAGGAACAGGAGGTGAGGATTCAGCTGTTGTGAGAAGCCCACGTGGCATACACTCCCTTTTCTTTGACAGCCACCTGGTCTCCAATGGGGATGGGGAAGAAATCTATGTGTTTTTCCTCCCTCTGCATGAATTTTCTGCCCCCATTGGAAACGAGGGGGCTGTCAAAGAAAAGGGAGCAGCGCATGCCATGTGGGCTTGTCCAACAGCCAAATCCTCACCTCCTGTTCTTTCTTCGGCTGTTGGACAAGCCCACATGGCGCGCCTTGCTCCCTTCTCTTTGACAGCCACCTCATTTCCAATTGGGGAGGGGAATCCATGCGGTTTTCCTCCCTCTGCATGGATTTCCCCTCCCCATTGGAAATGAGGCGTCTGTCTGTCTGTCTGTCTGTCTGTCTCTCTCTCTCTCTCTCTCACACACACACACACACACACAGAGAGAGAGAGAGAGAGAGAGAGTGAGAGAGAGAGAGACTGCACATGTGTAAAAGGGACTGAATCAGCTGGGAGTCTGGAAAAAAAAGAAGCCTCTGTTTTTTCGCTGTTGCGGCTCACAAACTAAGTAGATGGGGATGATGGCCGGCGCTCTCCCCCTCGCCACTTTCCTGGTCAGCCATCCAGCCAGGCAGGGCTGCAGCTGGCAGGCCGAGCAGTAAGTGAAGAGAGTGCTGGTCAGCATCCCTGCCTCCTTCCTCTGCGAGCTACGGCAGAGGAGAAACTAGAGGCTTCTTTTCTGCCAGCCTCCCAGCTGATCCAGTCCCCCTTACACATGTGACTTGCATTGCGGTGTAGGAAGTTATCACCTAGCCCTCTCCCAGATAAATGAAATATCCTAGGAAATATTGATAAGGCAGAATATTATATTTTCCTGGATGTGGAAAAGGGAGAAACACATTTTAAACACAGAGTAAATTCCTGCAGCTTCCCCGCTTTGTCAATGGGCCATTAAGAAGGCCAAGCTAGTCCACTTTACATAATAAAGAGTTCTCCCCTTCAGCTCCAGGGGGGATGGCAATGAAGGCAGGATAATATTGCCTTTTACTCAACTGACCACATGGCAGCTGAACTCAATCAAACCTGAATTCAAAACAGCCTAGAGGGTTGCCCTTGCCCGGGCCCATGGGAGTCTGACAGCCAATCAGAATACATTTCTTACACAGGAACAGGAAACAGATAGGTGGGGCCGAACAGATTATAAAAATCCCTGCAAGCCCTTCTTCAGTCCTTCTCTTCCCTTCTCTTCTCTTCTCCACCAACATTGAAGCATGTGATCACCTTTGCTGTTCAGGGATCAGGCCATGTGGTCCTGTCCACCATTAAAACCATCTTTCCAAGCAGCCTCCATGTCTCCAGTGTCTTTTTCCCCACTTGGAGCCGAACCCAGAAGGACATTTCTTCCAACAATTGGCACCCCAGATGGGACTCCAAGCTAGCCTAACAAATGGATATGGCCCAGGTAAGCCTCCCATGCCGGCACAGACCCCATTGAGTCTGTGGGTGGACTTTATCTTGGCCTTAGCCATTTGGATCTAGGCTTTAAAGGGGTTTTGAGTTTGAGCTCAAAGGCTGACTGGAAAGAAGGTGAGTACCTCTAAATTTTAATTCTCTAAAATTTAATTTTAAAGCATGGGAAATGTGTGTATGCCTGCCTGTGTGTGACTAGTGTGTGTGAAAATGGATGGAAAAGTGAATGGATTTTTTATTTTTTGTTGTTGCTGCTGTTTTTGTCCTGTGAGAGAAAAAAGCTAAAGCCCATAAGAAAGTTAGTGAGAAAAAGGGAGGTACGCATACCCGCTCCGACAGCACCCCTCCTGGGTCACTGTGCGGCTGGTCCTCCGGGTCTCTTTCCCCAAGACTTGAAACTGTAAGAAAAGTCTCTGCGTGAAAGGGCGCGAATCGAGAGAAGGTTCCCGCGGTGAGGAATGCGTCAAAAGTCCCTCCGAAGGGCACCCCCAGAAAAGTCCCTCCGAAGGGCACCAATAAGACCCTCCGAAGGGCAAACAGAGAAAGTCCCTTCAAAAGGGCGCGAAAGGTCCTCTAAGGACGCGAAAGTAAAGCGGGGAAATACGAAGTGGCAAACCCGGCTAGGACGAAGTGAACCCACATCTAAACGGGATCATGGGAAGCGGTAGCTCGAGGGTAGCCACGGAAACCCCCCTAGGGGAGTTGTTGGGGGCCTGGGACGAAAAGCAAATGCCCGTCCTGGCCGGAATGAAGAAAAAAAGAGCAGATTGTAGAAAATGGGCTTTGCTGAAAGATGATACAGGAAAAACTAATTTGGCTGAAAAGGTACTTAAAAGAAAATGGTGGGGTTTCTTTTTTTCCCCCCTCTTCTCTGTCTCTTTCTCTGTCTTCTATATAACCACGTGGTTTTTGTTTGTTAAGATTTGTGCCTTCCCCAATTTAACTGAAATTCATGGTGGGAATGATTTTGTTTTTCCCTCTTTGTCTGTGTGTGTATGTCTAAGTCTTTGTGCACCCTCAAGGTAATTGTAACTAAGATGTCTCCAATCCAAAAGACAAGAATTTTAAAGTGTTGAAAGAAAGAAAGGAGTAAACTGGCAGAAATTGCCTTCGCTCAGTTTGTTGGGCCTAGAAAACTAACTGAAACTGGGAAGGGTCTTTACTTTGTGTCTGTTTTGGCCAGCAGAAACAGAGTAAAGATTTTTTTTCCTTCCTTCCTTGCCTATACCTTAAAGTAACAACCCAGGAAATGTTTGCAAGAAAAGTTTCATCCTTGCATTTATTGTGTGACTAAATGATTTTACCTGTTCATTTCTTTCCTGTAGCATGTGAATCCATACCCCATTTCTCATTTGTGATATCCCCATAATATCTGTTTATCTGCTGAGTAACTGATGCTTTTATTTTTCAAACTCTGCCTGCAAGCTATCTACCCCCCCCCACGCCCCTCCCTTACCTCTAATCCTCCAACAATGCCTTTTCTGTGGGGGAGGGAACCTTGTTCTCATGTCTTTCAGCCCTAGAAGATTATACTCTTCAGGTGAGTATAGATTTTTTTTCCCTTTTGGGGGGAGGAGGAGAGTGTTGCCTTGTGTGTGCATGTATGAAATGAAGGAAATTCCTACTAAAGGTTTGCCTTCAACCTGAGTAAAAACCCTCTGCACATTTTTCTGACCAACCTACTCTATTAGTCCTAAAGTAAAAACCTGGCCTCCAGAAGGCAGTTTTGATTTAGATTTTGTCAACAAATTTGCTGATTTTCTGGCCACCGTCAGATGAATCAAGGGCCCCACCCAGATGCAAATGATGTGTTAATGAAAGTCTCCATACATCTTGGATCTTTAAAAATATGCCAGCATGTGCTGGGAGAGCCAACCTAGAATGCAAACAATGTGTGGACAAACATCTCTGTACATTGTTTCTATACATCTTGATATTTAAAAATGCCAGCGCGTGCTGGGATATCAAGATAGAATTTGGATCTTTAAAAAATTAGCCAGCGTCCGCTGGCAGGTCCAAATTAGAAACGAACACCCCAGGGCAGAGACAGGCATTAACAATCTAGTGCGTGATCATTTCCAGACCTGGAGGGAAGTTGAGATCCTTTAATAATAGAAAATGGAGCTCATTGGCTTATGTACAGCTCCCTGAAGTAATTGTAATAACTGCCTTGCATGAAGAAAGAATGAAATGGGATTTTTGTATGTGAAATTAATGATTGCAGTGCAAATATGAGTATGTTGATGGTAAAGTTGGTATGAATGTAGTTTGATTCCCTTTCATATAAAGAAGCAGTCAGTTACAAGGTTGTTTAATGGTATGTGTGTGTATGCATGTGTGTTATCATTTCCAAACCTGAAGGGAGGGTGAGATCCTCTAATAAAAGAAAATGAAGCTTGGTGGCTTGTGGAAAAAAAAAAGCTTCCTGAAATACCTATGATTGTTTGGCATGAGCAATCATGAAGGTCTGATTGCAGTATGAATGTGAGTATGTGTCCCCCATGCCCCAGGGAGTGATAAGTGAATGGATCCAGAGATCCACGTGATTGCCTGTGTGAATTCCCCCCCCCCCCCAATCTTCCTTCTGGGTCATTCTTTGGAGGGAAGTAGGAAAGGAGAGGAGAATGAGTGCCTGCTTATTTTTACCATGAGTGTGTGTATGAAACGCCCCAGTGATACCTGTGAATGCCTCTGGGCATCCCCCCCTCCTTCTTTCCCTCCTTCCTTTTGGGTCATTAAAGGAGGCTAAAAAAATTTTTTTCTCCTCACTTTAACCACCTTTTCCCCCCTCCCTCTCTTCTGAAAGGAGTAAATTTGGAGAAGTAAAGGAGAAATTTGGAGTAAATGGGTGATCTGCTCCGCTTACCTTTCACTATTGTGATCTTTTATCTGCATATAAAATTATGCAGTTACATTTCTTTGCTCTGAATACAATTTTGATTTTTTTTCTTGAAATTTTTGAGGTTTAAAATGCTTAATTAAACCTATAAAAAGAAATGATTTTGAGATATTTTGCTTACATTTGTAAATGTTTTAACATACTTAATGAGAATTTGCTTCCATCTGAATGGAATTTGATATTTTGGAGTGTTGACTCAAAGTACCTTTTTTTTAATTGCAATTTTTTAAAGCTGTTCTTACCTCCCTCTTTTACACCTAAGTGCATTTTTTAAATGTCTATGAGTCAATGTGCTCTACCCTATGACATGTTGTTTGTTTGTTTGCAACACAAGTTGTTGTCCCTCTTGGAAATTTACTCATCTTACTGCAAAAGTGTTTCAATCATACAGGCAGTGGGAATGTCATGTTCCATGAAATTTACCTCGTCTGCCTCCTGAAATAATGTTTGGATTTCCACACTTGGACAGAATGGGTGAGATTCCACAACATGAGACTAAAGATATGTCTGTAAAGAACTGTATTCTTGGCCTCTTTTTTTTTTACCTCAGAAACAAAGGACTGCTAGCTCAAACCATAACTCTCCAATTTGCTGCTGGTGATTGCCTCCTGATAAAACCTGACATGAGGAAAAAAAACTTAGCCAAGCCTGGGACAGACTACCAAGACTGACTGACCACTCTTACCAGCCTTACCACCAAACCAAGCATGCCACCCTAGCAGACATGAAAGAACCCTGAAGGAGATGAAGAAGTAAAGACCAAAAGACTCTCTTCTATCCCCAGAAGATAGCTGTAAAACTACGGGGGAGGGTGAAAATTGTTTGAAAAAAGTTTTGTTTCTTTGCCTCCTTCACAGAAATTGTAAGGTCTTCTTTCCTGTCTCATTTATATTGTAATCAGTTTAATGTATTCATGTAAGAATTGTATTTGAGAATGGCTAGCACAGCAAGTTCTGAACACCTTAGATTTCTGGCTGGTGGGAGGGAAATTTTGTCCGATTGTAGGAAGTTATCACCTAGCCCTCTCCCAGAAAAATGAAATATCCTAGGAAATATTGATAAGGCAGAATATTATATTTTCCTGGATGTGGAAAAGGGAGAAACACATTTTAAACACAGAGTAAATTCCTGCAGCTTCCCCGCTTTGTCAATGGGCCATTAAGAAGGCCAAGCTAGTCCACTTTACATAATAAAGAGTTCTCCCCTTCAGCTCCAGGGGGGATGGCAATGAAGGCAGGATAATATTGCCTTTTACTCAACTGACCACATGGCAGCTGAACTCAATCAAACCTGAATTCAAAACAGCCTAGAGGGTTGCCCTTGCCCGGGCCCATGGGAGTCTGACAGCCAATCAGAATACATTTCTTACACAGGAACAGGAAACAGATAGGTGGGGCCGAACAGATTATAAAAATCCCTGCAAGCCCTTCTTCAGTCCTTCTCTTCCCTTCTCTTCTCTTCTCCACCAACATTGAAGCATGTGATCACCTTTGCTGTTCAGGGATCAGGCCATGTGGTCCTGTCCACCATTAAAACCATCTTTCCAAGCAGCCTCCATGTCTCCAGTGTCTTTTTCCCCACTTGGAGCCAAACCCAGAAGGACATTTCTTCTAACAGCGGCAAGTGAGGTGTGTCTGTTTGTGTGTGTATGTGCGTGCATGACATGCGTGCCTTCTGTGGCATGCCCAACACCTTCGGACACCCACCAGGTCACCCTCCGAACAGCAGAGAAATCTGGCTTCGGCAAAAGTAAAAAAAACCATTTGAAATTAGCCCTCTCTGCACCTCTGCTAAAAAGGCATGAATCAAGGCCAAGAGATAACAGGACAAATAACCACATTCAGTTAACCCCCCAGGAAGCTGAATTGGGAGCTCTATGAATTGACTTGTAGGACACAGAATGCCGTGATCATAGGATTCATTGGGCACCGGTTTTAGTTCATAGAATATATCTACGAAAATAATTGGAAGGGATGTATGTGTGAGGGGGGGGGGAGAGAGAGAAAAGAGAGAAAGTTAAGAGAGAAAGGAAGGAAGGAAGGAAGGAAGGAAGGAAGGAAGGAAGGAAGGAAGTGGGAGATGTTAGGGATGTAACCCTAGGCTTGGCTTAGCAATGTATATAAGCTATGATTACTTTACTGTTACTTTAAATGCTTAACAGATGTAATTGGCTTGTTACCTCAAGCAGCCATAAGAGGCAGCCAGAATGGTTGTTAGATCTCTCTCTCTGTTTTGTTAGAAGCTGATCAGGTGTATTTTGAGGTATTGTGGTTTGCTACTGTATAGCTATACTTTGTGTGTTAGACTGACTATTTTGATAACTGAATTACTGAACCGTGTACGACTTGGACTGTTAACCGGACTCTGAATACCTCTATATTTCTATATAGTAAACTATATTTTTATTCTATTCAGTGTCTCTGTATGCTGGTTTGTGCATGTTCTACCATATCACTCTCATTGCACTTCTGTGCATAATCGCTCTTCTAACGGGGAGCTTAATTACTTAACTGAAAAAAAAGAGTTGGTGTTGATACGCATTACCGTATACAAATAGCTGTTTAGTTTATAAGTGTTTACTATTATGGAGAAGATGGCACCCGCACCATCAGCAAATTTATCACTGATAGCCCAGTTGGATGGAACAAACTATGTTTCCTGGTCAATGAAGTGCAACTTACTTCTGTGTACTGAAGGATTGTGGGATGCTGTACAGAATCCACCGGACGTGACTTCTTGGGATCCAGATGACGAGGATGATGCCAAGAAGATAGCAGAGTTTCAAAGATGCAACGAATGAGCATTGTGTATAATTGGTCTAACCTTGACTGACCAACAGTTAGTTCATATTCGTGGGGAGAATTCTGCAGCAAGATGTTGGGAGAATTTGAAGAAGATATATGTACGTGACACTTAGGTACACATATACATCTTACCCGCAAACTGTTTAGGGCATGTCTTCTGAAGGGTGGAGATATGTTAGCTCATTTAAACTTTATGAAAGGAGTTTTTCAAGAGCTACATGAAAAGGAACTTATTTTCTCAGAGTTACATCAAATTTACATCATTCTGTCATCACTGGATGAGAGTTATGATGATTTTGTATCGTCCCTTGAAGTCCTAACCCGAAATGAACTAACATTGACTGACATAACTGCATGCCTGTTGGAAGAGTCCAGAAGAAAGATAGAAAGAGAGCAACTAGAGTGCAACCACTACAACATGAAGAGTCACCTTTGGACTTCCGGTTCCGGCTGCTCACCACGACGGGCAGGCTCTGCTCGCCCCGCGCTCTTCTGGTGGGCCCCTCACTGTTTGGGGGGCACAGGACGCCTCGTTGAGGCCCCTGCTGAAGGGGTGGCGCAGCGGGGGATCCCCTGAGTCGGCGGCAGCCGGGGGGGCCGCATCGCCCCAGGCACCGGGAGGCAAAATGGGGAGGCGCTGCGGCGTCTTCGTGAAGAGGCAGCTGGAAGAACATACTATCTGAAGGACGCGGTTGCTGTGTGGTGAGGTGGAAACTTCCCTCCGTTCCTTTGCTTGTAAGAAAAAAAAAGAGACTGCCAGCTGTTTTTAGAGCTGTTTTCAATTCGGCTTGGAGAGGCGTGACTGGAGGGAGGGGGATTTCCCCCCCCCCTCGGACAGGCGGCTAGAAACGACTCTGCTCTCGGCCCCAGAGAGGAGGAAGGGATAGAGCTATATAATGATTTCACGCCTATAACGAAGGCAGATTTTGGATTGTCATTCTATAAATGAGGTGATGATCTGGAAACTTTGGGAACTTTGAAAACTTTTTTTTATGCCCCTTAACTCCGATGCTGGCAGGGCAAGATGGCTTGCTTCCATTGTCTTTATAAACATTGAAATTTGACTCCACCCATAGAACTTCAGGCTTCCTGTCTTTGTCTCCGTGACACTCAGATAAATCTCCTGTTTGTATTGGACTCTCCTGGAACAAAGGACTTTACTACTCTATTGCCAGAAGCTGCAATTAGAAAGAAAGAATTCCCTTCTGCTCGGACTCTTTGCCTCCCGATCTCTCTTGGCGGTTGCCCTCCCTAATTGTTTCCTTTCTGTATTGACTTTGAACTCTTTCTGCTCAATATAATGCCACCTAAAAGACCACCCCCAGGGAAGCCAGGCTTTGCTGTCTCTGCCCCGACATCTACAGTATCCAGTCCTAGTGGACAAACAACTCTAACATCTTTGATGCAGCCCAAGCCTCAAGAGACGGATTTTCAACAGATGTTCCAACAAATCTTAAAGGGACAGGAGGACATAAAAAGTGAACGAAAGGAGATGAGAGAGCAGCTTAAAGCAAACCAAGACCAGACGAGTAAAAACACACAGAGACTGGACCTTTTGGAGGGAGGGACAGCTGAGATGAGGGGGGAGGTGAAGGGGGTGCAGAAGGGGAATCAAGAGATTGAAATCCACCAAATGAAAACAGAATTTGAAAGAATGTCCTTTTTCCTTAGGTTCTAAAATGTAGTTGAGGCAGATGACGAAGATTTAAGGGACATCATGACAAACATCTTGGCTGAATACATTCAAAAAGAAAAACAACAGATGGGATGGAAACTGGATCTGGTCTATAAGTAAACTCAGCATATGCTAGAACACATAATGTGCCCAGGGAGGTACATGTTAAATTTCTCAGAAAGACCACAAGAGATGAGATTCTGAGTGCACAAAGGGGGCAAGTGATGAAATATCAGGATAGAGAAATAACCATTCTGAAACAGATCCCCAAGAAAGTGAGAGAGAAAAGAAAAAACTATTCACAATTAGCGAAGAAGTTATACCAGAAGGGGGTGTGGTTCAGATGGCTGATGCCTGAAGGTATGTTAATATTCTGGGAGGACACAAGAGTTAGAATTAACACAACCACAGAGGCTCAGGCCTTTATGGAAAAAAACAAAGCACTCCTAGAAAAAACTGATGATCCTACACCAGATCTACAGGACACGGAGCGCTGCTGGCGGGGGGAGATGGGGCAATACCAAGAAAACTCAGATCACAAAAATGAACAGGAAAAGCTATATGATAAAAATTGATTGAAATTATTACCTGAATCTATCTGCTGACAAAATATTGCTATTTAGTATTAAAGTTTATGTTTAAATGAATATCATGAGTACGGGGGGAGGGGACACCTTCTACATTTGTAACTGCCAAAATTTGTAACTCATTCCACCACCCCTTTTCTTTCTTTTCCCTAAAAAAACCAATAAAACTTTGTTTAAAAAAAAGAGTCACCTTCAACTGCGTGTACTGTTAGAAAATGTTTTTCTTGTCTGGCTAAGGGGCATATAGCTAGATTCTGTAAAAATGCAAAACAACAGAATACTAGAAAGGCTAAGAAAAACACTAATGTCAACTTAGGTATGTCTACTTTGACTATCTCTAGAAATGCACCAATAAGCCATGATTCATGGATTGTTGATAGTGGAGCATCACAGTGCATTACTAGAAATAAGAATTGTTTTATAAAAATGTCTGCCAGCAAGCAACATATATCTTTGGCAAATGGATGGAGGGTGAAAGCATCTGGTGAAGGTATGGCAAGGTGTTCATTTGTGAATGAGCATTTATCCATGTCAGTGACGTGCGGTGAGGCTTATGACTGGTGAGGCACTGACAGTGCTGAGTTTCAAATATTTTTAGACTTGTGGACTTCAACTCCCAGAATTCCACAGCCAGGCATGCTCAATTCCAATTTAAAGCGACAGCATTTGTTTTTCTCCTTTGCTCCTTCTTTCTTTTTCTTTTTCTTCTCCTTCCCCTCCTTCCTCCCTCTCTCCCTTCCTCTCCCTCTCTCAAACACACACACACACACACACACACACAAACACACAGAAGTTGGATTGGACTATCTCTCCTACCCCTTCCCTCTCTCACTCACTCTCAAACAAACCCCCCACACACACAAAAGTTGGATTGGATATCTTTTCCAGTGGCTTGAAAGCAGCTCCTCTGCCATCCCCCCCCCAATTCCCCTGCTGCCTTTCCCAAACACCTCCACCATTGCAATTGCAGCCTGCTGTCTGGGTGGGAAATGCCTGGAACACAATAAAGCCCACCCACCACCTCCTGCTGGCAGGCTGGGGTGAGAGGAGAGGCAGAGAAGCCAGAGGGGAGCTGATCCGAGCCTTCCAAAAGAAAGAGGCTGGGGGGAAGTGTGTGTACTACAGCATGGCTGTTTGCCTGGCTTCCTGCCTTCTCCTGTGGTCTCCTCAGTGCTCGCTTGTGCTCTCCCTCCCCAAGTGTAGTTTGATTGCAGGTGGAGCCATGTTGCCTTTTCAAACTTGTAATCAGTGAAGCTGGGCTAGATTTTTATATAGTTTTATCCAGCTGTGTGTGTGAGAGAGAGAAATGAATGAGGGCCTGGGGAGGAAGTCACTACACTTGGGGAGGGAGAGCACCAGTGAGGTTAAGCAGAGTCATCCATGGTGAGGCAGCAACTAGCTCAGCTTTTTCCTTTTACTTTTTTTTTTCATGATGAGAGTGGTGAGGCTGTGCCTCACTTGCCTCACCTGACTGCACGTCACTGCTGATGGTTGGTTTTAACTGTAATCCCAATGCTAACACAAGTTCATACATAAACCATGGTTTACAAACCACTATTGCTGGAGTTATTTTGAGCCCAAACTACTGTAGTTTTTTTTTCTTTTATCATAGCTCATTTGCCTTTTTGTATAAAGTCTTGCTTTTTGCCTCTTTCTCTCACCTCACTTTCTCCTACACATTCACTACTCATCTTTCTCTATGCTCTTTCCTGTAATTTCTCTTTCATTTTATCATATTTCTGCCTCTTTACTTTAGGAACCTCCTTCTGTCAGACTTTCTCTAGCCCTAATAATTTATATCTCCCTTTTTATTGACAGCAATTGTTCCTCACTCCGCTCAATCTCTACCTTTTCTCTGTACTCTAGAAAACCTTTTCCACCCAATTCCTTCAAAAATAACAATTCTCTAAATACGGAGCCTTTGTGACCAGATATGACTACCATGTTGCAACATCAAACAAAACCATGGTTTATACAATGACTGAATTTACCAAAAACCAAATAAAGTATATTTCTTTGTGTGGTTAATAGGATTTAACCTTTTTGCTACCTCCCACAAACAAGTTGTCTTTGATGTATGACCACAATTGGATATAGAATTTCCACTGCTAAATAAAACAGTTGTTAAGAAAGTTAGAAATTTTATGACTATTCTTGCCATGCTTGTTAAGTGAAATACTGTCTCTGTTAAGTAAAACACAGTTATTAATTAAATCCACAATCCCATTGGTTGTGCTTGCCAAAAGCCAACTGGGAAAGTCGCAATGGTGATCTCTGCTCCGACTCTTCATTTTACCCTGTTCACTAGACCCACTTTTAGTGGAGCCATCTTCAATTTGTCTTTTCTTCACCAGAATTCCCATGTCCCATTGATCTCAAAAGATCTATAGACTAAAAATAATTAAATCTACAAGCACTTGGATAGAAGTTTACCTTTGTATTATTAGGAATATAGTATTAGTGGTCAACAGCATAATGTTTGTTTTAATGACAACAATCAGTTTGCACAAATCTGATTTTTTTCAAAAAAAAATTAGGCAACCCTATTTCTTCATACCAACACACATCTTTTCACTTTACACTTCAGTTAAACTTAATCTCAGAAATCTGTATTGCCATGAGCTATAAAGAAATCAGTGTCTAAAATGTAAATAATTAAAATATAGAAAGTTACATAACAGAACTGTTCACAGTCAGTAACTACAAAATATTTCTATTTTCCTTTCCACAACATATGATGTATTGATCCTAACTATAATTTTGAAAATAAATATAGTTTTATAAATATGTTAGCTACTTTCAATTTTCAAGTAACAAAAGCTGTATATTTTTATTGCATGGAAATTAAAGTCTGGACAAACAGAATGGATTCTTTATAAAGCGATAGCTAAAGAATTATTCAAAACTGGAAATAAATGTATGGGCCTGTACAGTTGATATTAAAAGCAACTTATGAACAAATTACATCTTTAGATTCCACCGTAATACCTTAAATACCATCAAAAATATCTGTCTACCGCAAGTCCTTGGGAAGGATTTAATAGTTGGATAAAAACACAAATCCAGTCCAAATTGTGGCTGCTAATGTGACCAACTATATCGCATGCTGCAATAAATCCACTAGGTGTTTTGATTGCACAAGACATTTTAACATTATGACTAACAGTTCATATTGATTTTTAAGATTAAATGACAATTTTATTTTTCACATAAAGATCTCTGTTCATCAGAGCTATATATACAAAGAAAAACTACTTTTACTCAGTTTAGGGTAATTTAACCAGTGTCGTGCGGTGAGGTTTATGGCTGGTAAGGCAGCAATTTTTTAAGGCTTGTGGACTTCAACTCCCAGAATTCCACAGCCAGGCATGCGCAGTTCCGATTTAAAGCGACAGCATTTGTTTTCCTTGTTTCATTTTCTTTTTCTTCTCCCTTCCCCTCCTTCCTCCCTCTCTCCCTCCCTTCCCTCTCTCAAACACACACACACACACACACACACACACACACACACAGAAGTTGGATTGTAGTATTTAATTCCATGTAGCTGATTTGCAGTGCAAAGGTGGAGTTATTTTTGCCCTGTCCAATCAGCTTTTCTCTTGCATTTTCTTTGACAAAAGGGACGGAAAGATGGTCTTTGGGTCACAAGCTGGATTGGAGCCGGAGGCAACGCCCCTCTGGTAAGGCGGGCTGCCCTCCTACCCCTTTCCCTCTCTCACTCAAACAAACTCTCTCTCAAACAAACACACACACACAAAGCTTCTCTGAAGAAGCCCCGCCCAAATGAGTGCCCTCTACTATGCGGCAGGAAAACTGGGTGCCTCCCCTACGTCAGGAATTTTTAGGCTTTTAACCCTTGCTTAACTTAAGGGTTAAAAGCCTAAAAATTCCTGACATAGGAGTGGCACGCAGTTTTCCTGCCTCATAGTAGAGAGTGCTTTTTAGAGGCTTTTTTAAACAGTTAAGCAGTCATCCATGGTGAAGCAGGCTCAGGCAGCAACTAGCTCAGTCTGACCTCAGCTCTTGCCTTTTTCCCTTTACATTTTTTTTTCTTTTCATGATGACAGTGGTGAGCTATGCCTCCCCTGCCTCCCCTGCCTGCATGTATTTGGGAAGAAAGTGTTAACAAATAAAATATATGCAATTTATTTATTTGCTAAACAGAGTATATGCTTATTTTCCTCATAAATGGATGACGATGATGATGATGATGATGATGATGATGATGATGATAATGATGATGATAATGATGTTAATTCACAGCGTTTGGGGCTGGTTGGTAGCTCAACAGCTCGAGTCCTAACCAAGGACCTAGGAACTGTTAAGGTAACGTTGGAGGATAGAAGCTGTTCCAAGTAGGGTGGTTTTTAGTAGAATCAGAATGTTCAAGTCTGGTAAATTTAGAATTTTCAAATAGCAAGGTAGCCCTTTAGGTCTCCAAGGGCTCCAATTACAATTGGGACAACACATTTCTTTTTCCACAGTCGTTCAACCTCAATTTGCAAAGTCTCGGTATTTTGTGATTTTTTCTTTCTGTTTATCTTCAATTCGTGCATCACCAGGTATTGCAATGTCAATGAACCATACTTTTTTAAAAATTATTGTTATGCCAGATGTGTTGTAGGCCAAGTGCCTGTCAGTCTGGATTCTGAAGTCCCACAAAATCTTTTTCTTTTGAGAAATTTTTTTTATTGTTTTAAATAAACAAAAACACAAAAAAAGAATCATCCTTCCTTACATCCTGTTGAAAGCGTGTCAATTGGTTACAGAGAGTTGTCATGCGTTTCTATCATAATTATTACATATTTTTCCTTCCCAATCAATAATATATTTTATATCTAAAATCTTCATACATTTTACTATCAATACACCATCATTCTCATTTAATTATAATTATTTAAACATGCTTTTATTTGCTATCATTTGCATTCAAAAACTCAACCACTCACTGGCTTACGCAGCCAGGATTAGTGACTCTGTTTCTTTCTTTAATGTACCTGTTGTTAACCATAACCAAGTTTTCTCACTGTCCACTTTATCTTTTATTTTTTCCAGAAATTGACCATGCAATGCTTTGTTCTTCCAACTCTCCATTCTTGATTTTAACACATCTTTTCTGTATTCTTGTTTCATCTGTTGGGCCTTCAGTAGATTTTTGTTCTTTACTTCGATTAATAGATGTTCTTGACTTTCTTTTAGATAATCAGCCAGTGCATGTTTTTCTTCTTCAACTATTTGCTTCACTTGTAATAATCCTCTGCCACCTGATTTTCGAGGCAGGTATAGTCTATCAGTGTCACCGCGTGGATGTAAACTGTAGTGCATTGTCATTAGTTTCCTGGTTTTTCGGTCCAAAATGTCCAAATCAGCTTGTGTCCAGTTAACTACACCAGCTGTGTATCTTATAACTGGTATTGCCCAGGTATTTATGGCCTTGATTGTATTTCCACCATTTAATTTAGATTTCAAAATTTTCCTAACTCTGTTGGTGTACTCTCTCCTGACAATAGTTTTTACTTCTCCATGTTTGATGTTATCCAACTGCAGAATGCCTAAGTATTTGTAGGCTTCATTTTCATTGCATTTAATTAGTTGGCCATTGGGCATTTCAATTCCCTCACACACAGTGATTTTGCCCCTTTTTATGAGCCAGAAACCATGTAATTGGTCATTTCCAGGTGATGCCCAATTATTTACTTTTTTTACTCGAGTTTTGACCATCTCAGTTGTTATTTCTAATACATTTATTTGTTTGTTTCCAATGCTTTTCTCAAAGCCATGTATCCACTTTGCTTCCTTATTGTAGTCCTTTGCATTTTCCCACAATCCTTTCCAGAATTCAGCTGTGGCCTGCTTTTCTGGTTTTTCACTTTTGTGTCACCATTCACATTAAAACTTTGATAAAAACGCTGTTGGTCTGATCGAAATTGTTGATTTTGTTTGTATTGGATGATTCGTGCCTCATATCTCTCAATTTTTCTAGCTGTTGCTGTTATCTAATGCTTTACAATCTCTACAGCTTCATTGATGTTTCTTGTATCCTATCTATATATTCTGATTAGCTGATCTATGATTTTGCTGTTTTTAAGCCGTTGCTTAAATTTTTTGACTTCAGATTATTATTATTATTATTATTATTATTATTATTATTATTATTATTATTATTATTATTATTATTATTATTATTATTATTATTATTATTATTATTACACGATTGTATCACAGCGGCCAGTTGATTCGCCGGATTTGGCATTGATTACTAGTCGGGCCCCACCCAGGGGCCTAGGACGTCGTAACGTAATATACGTGCAGATCCAAGCAGTGCAGCTTTTTGCATTTGACTGATGGTGATTTTGTCAAGTTTTAACTGTTTTAAATGTAATTCCAGTGCTTTTGGAATAGCACCCAGTGTGCCGATTACCACTGGAATTACCACTGCTGGTTTGTGCCATAATCGTTGGATTTCAATTTTTAAGTCCTGGTATTTCGCGACTTTTTCATGTTCCTTCTCCTCAACCCTGCTATCACCTGGTATTGCAATGTCTATGATTGTAACCTTCTTTTTCTCAACCAGTGTGATGTCTGGTGTGTTATGCGCTAGTATTTTGTCTGTTTGTATACGAAAATCCCACAGGATCTTGACCATCTGATTTTCGGTGACTTTTTCAGGCTTATGTTCCCACCAGTTTGTTGTTGTTTTAATATTATAATTTTTGCACAAATTCCAGTGGATCATTTGTGCTACTGAATTGTGCCGCAATTTATAATCAGTCTGTGCGATTTTTTTACAGCGGCTGAGTATGTGGTCAACAGTTTCATCAACTTTGCAGAGTCTGCATTTGGCATCATCAGAGGATTTTTCGATTTTGGCCTTAATGGCATTTGTTCAAATAGCTTGTTCTTGTGCAGCCAGGATTAGTGACTCTGTTTCTTTCTTTAATGTACTATTTGCTTCACTTGTATTATTATTATTATTATTATTATTATTATTATTATTATTATTATTATTATTATTATTATTATTATTATTATTATTATTATTATTATTATTATTTTATTCCTGAGTCTTGATCCTTACTTCCTACCATCCATAAGAAGGCAGGTCTCTTTTCTCCCCACATTCCTGATCCTTCCTTCCTACCACCAACAGGAAGGCAGGCCTTTTTCCTCCCCCCCCATTCTTGATCCTTCCTCCCTACCACCAACAAGAAGATAGGCCTCTTTCTTCTCCCCCAGTACTGTAATAAAAACTGACATGGTGGCAAAACAAGCAAAGAAGGTCAAGAACTGGAGTGTGCCTGGCCTGGATGAACTACATGGATACTGGCTAAAACCCCTAACCAGCCTCCATCATCGCATGGCCATTCAATTTGATCAAATGCTTCAAAATGCAACAAGTGAAGAATGGTTAACAGCTGGTTGAACATACTTGCTAATGAAAGATCCAAAAAAGGACACAGAACCAAACAACTATTGCCCAATTACTTGTCTGCCAACAACCTTCAAACATTTTACAAGAATACTGGCGAATTCAGTATTCAATCATCTGATGGAAAACAGTTTGTATCCAGTAGAACAAAAAGGAAATTATAAAAAATCAAGAGGAACAAAAGATCAGCTGCTCATTGACAAAATGGTACTAAAAATGCAAAACAAAGAAAAACAAATTTAAATATGGCATGGGTTGATTACAAGAAGGCATTTGACTTATTACCCCACAGCTGGATTAACACCTGTCTGCAAAATTTTGGAATCAGCAAAAATATCTGTACATTTCTGAAAGCAAATATGCAAAAATGGAAAACAGTTCTAACAGCAAATGGGGAGAACATTGGTAAAGTCAACATCAGATGAGGAATCTTCCAGGGGGACTCACTTTCACCACTACTGTTCAACATTGCATTAATTCCAGTGACAATAATCCTATGAAACACAAAACTGGGATATCAAATCTCAAGCCAACATGGCAAGATAAACCATCTACTATACATGGATAACTTAAAAATATATGTAAAAAGCCCCATTGAATTTAAATCAATACTCAACATAGTTCAACTGTTCAGCAGTGACATCAAAATGAACTTTGAACTTGAAAAATGTGCTATATTATCCATGCAGTGAGGAAAAATGGAAAAAATAGAAGTAATAGAACTGGGAAATGGAAGCATAGTGAAAGCATTAGCAAAGGATGACGGTTACAAATACCTAGGAATATTGGAGGCCGATAACATCTTGAATGGAAAAGTCAAAGAGTCAATTCAAAAAGAATACATTAGAAGAGTCCGCAAAATATTAAAATCAAAGTTGAATGCTGGAAACATAAATAAAGCCATTAATACATGGGCAGTTCCATTGATACATTACTCAGCTAGAATCATCAACTGGACTTTGGCTGAACTGGAAAATGTGGGCCGGAAAAGGCGCAAACTTTTGAATATGTATCACACTTTGCATCCACGAAGTGACATCAACAGGTTGTACCTGCCAAGAAAAATAGGGGGCAAAGGGCTATTGCAAATCCATCAAACTGTAGAAAAGGAAAAAAGAAGTTTGAATGATTATGTGAACCAAAGTACAGAAAAATTACTACAGGTTGTAAAAACAGAGAACAGTATAAAAACAACAGAAACAAAGGCAGAATATAAGGAAAAACAGCTGGATGACAGATTAAATAGATGGTAAACCAAAGCTTTGCATGGACAGCACTTGAAAAACATTGAAGGAAAATGTGATGACAACTTGACATGGACATGGCTTAAGATGGAACCATCAAGAAAGAAACCAAAGGTTTAATACTCGTTGCTCAAGAACAAGCACTACAAACTAATGCCATGAAAGCAAAGATACAAAAATCCACTGACAATTCAAACTGCTGACTTTGTAATAACAAAGTCGAAACTGTTTCACATTTAATATGTGAATGCAGCAAAATCGCACAAACTGATTACAAGGTTAGACATGACCGAGTTGCTAAATGAATCCACTGGTCATTATGTAAAAAATACGACTTACCTGTATCCAAAAGTCACAAAATACCATGACTTGGCCATTGAAACTACTCGATTA
Organism: Natrix helvetica; assembly: GCF_964273705.1. Lineage (NCBI taxonomy): Eukaryota > Metazoa > Chordata > Lepidosauria > Squamata > Natricidae > Natrix > Natrix helvetica. Next base: position 91,369,321 of record NC_138554.1, read on the forward strand.
TGGATGAAACATGTAACAGTGATATCCATTGTCATCGGGGCACTTGGCACCATGTCCAAGAATTGTATAAAATACATCAACAAATTGCAGCTTCCTGCAATAACACCAGTGGAACTGCAAAAAACTGCACTACTAAGAACATCATTTATTTTAAGAAGATTCTTGTTGATACCTAGAACGCTGGCAGCAACTTGTATCAACCATTAGCACCAGTCAATAGTATTTGTGATGGATTTTTGAATATTCAGTTGACTGAGTTTTATGTTTAATGAATAAAATATAATAAATACAATTGTTACAGACACCAATCATGTTCTGTCTCATATATAGTGAATTAGAGCTAAGAGATTTAGGCTAAAAAAATCCAGAGAACAATTTATTGTTCAGCCTTCCTATCTTCTTACTCTTCAACCATTGTTATTAGGAAAAAGTTGGATTTGGACAGCACTGCATGCTATTCAGTGGTGGGTTTCAAAAAATTTTAGAACTTATTTTGTAGGCCTGTTTTGTGGGCATCGCTTGGCGGTCGTGTGACCGGGTGGGCATGGCCAATTTGGAAAATGTGGTGAAACTCACTTAACAACACTCTTGCTTAGCAACAAAATTTTTGGCTCAATTGTGGTCATAAGTTCTTTTCTTTCTTTCTTTCCTTCCTTTTGTCTCTCTCTCCCTTTTTCTTTTTCTTTCTGTCTTTCTTTCATTTCTCTCACTTTCTCTTTCTTTCTTTCTTTCTTTCTTTCTTTCTCTTTCCTTCTTTCTCTCTGTCTTTCTTTCTCTCTTTCTCTCTTTGTCTTTTTTCTCTCCCTCTCCCTCCATTCCTTCCTTTCTTCCTTTCTTGTGTATATCTCTCCTGTTAAATAATTAAGCTCCCCATTAGAAGAGCAAGTATGCGGAGACGACTTCCGGTCCCCGAAGGCGACGGACGTTTGCGTCCGCTGCTCGTCTTCTCGGTGGGCTCCTTTTAGGAGCACAGGGGGCCTTGGAGGGGCTCCCTGCCATAGGGCGGCTTGTTGGGACCCCCTGGATTGGTGGCAGCCACAGGGGGGTCTCCAACTTCGCCCCAGGAGCTGGGGAGCATGGGGGGTGCGCACCAGCGCGCCCTCGCTGAGTGGAGCCTGGAAGGAAATAATTAATCGGATGTTACAGCTGAAATGCGGTGAGGTGGGAAGTTTCCCTCGATCTCCTTTTTAGCTAATCAATTTATGAATAGCAGCTTTTCCAAATTGTGGTTTCAATCTTTTGAAGTGTTAAGACTGGAGGGGGGGGTTCCACACCCCCTCGGAAAAGCGGCATTCAGAATATCCCTCTCTCTCGGAGGAGAGAGAGAGAGTTAAAAGTTACTTTCTCTTCCTCTAAGCAATGGGAGAATGACTTTTTGCTACAATTGCAAAAGATGACTGCTGTGTTGATTCTTTTAAACTATTTTATGGAAATTTTGGACATGTTGCTTTCTGATCTCCTGTGAAGGCGAGCCAAGATGGCCAACTTCCTCCTTTTTCTTTGCTCTTATGAATGAAATTTCCCTTTTGAAAGAATTTCTGGCTTCGTATTATATCACACCCTAGAGATCTCCAGGAGCCTCTCCTTTCACATATCTCCCTTGGATTTGGAACATTTGATTCATATTACTTGGCTTGGAGCTGTATAGGAAGACTAACATTCTCTTCTGGGCTTGCTTCACGATCTCTCCCAGTTGTGTTTTTCCACAGGCGCCATTTCTTTTGTACAGACTTATAGCTATCTCTGAACTTAATATGGGTCCTAAAAAACCACCACCTGGTAAGGCACCTATGGCCCCGACATCCTCTACATCCAGCCCGATTACTCGACAGACACAACTGGCTTCATTTCTACAACCTAAAACAACTGAAGAGAGTTCAAAGGATTTATCTGTTGCTCAGATGTTTCAAACTATTATAAAGGGACAAGACGAACTGAAAAAACAACTGGCAGATTTAAATGATCAGCTCAGAGAAACGCAACAACAAGCAACACAAAATAAACAGAGAATAGGTGTGCTGGAGGAGGGCGCGACTGGGCTGAGGGAAGAGGTTAAGACAATTCAGAAAGGGAATATAGAATTTGAAAATCACATGATAAAGGTAGAATTTGAAAGAATGTCTTTTTTTCTTAGATTTCAAAACTTGTCAGAAACAGAGAATGAAGATCTCAAGGAGACAGGGACGTGCAGTCAGGGGAGGCAGGGGAATACTAGTGTAATACTATATTACTATAATATTATAATATTATATACATCCGTCCGTCATCTGGCAGCGCCAACAACATTTCTGCCTCCGCCCTCCGCAGCTCCCGGGCGCGGCCAGACGGATGTAGCCACAGTGACGCCAAGGCGATCCGGGCGGATGAAAGAGCGAGCAAGGCAGCCTGATCCTTGGTCGCTCGCCCGCCGGACTGCCTCGGTGCCATTCTGGCTACTTCCGTCCAGGCACGCTCTGGAGCTGCGGAGGGCGGAGGCAGAAATGTTGTCGGCGCTCCCGGATGACGAAGGCACGAAAGCGACTGGGGAACGACGAGAACCTTCCTGCCTCTGCTGGATTTCGCGCACTCCTCGCGACTGCAATATGCAGTCGCAAGGAGTGCGCAAAGTCCAGCAGAGGCAGGAAGGTTCTCGTCGTTGCCCAGTCGCTTTCAAGGACTGCGGAGCACGAGCCAGCGGAGCATGCTCAGATAGGCAGGGAATGGGATCACGTGTGCTGGAGGCTGAGGCAGCCTGAGCCTCCAGCACACGTGGTCCCATTCCCTGCCTTCCTGATGACATCACCAGCCTCACCAGCCATAAACCTCACCGCACGTCACTGACCATCAGCATAATATTTGAATTCAGTCATAGTGATCCTGGGCCAAAAATAGCAAAAGCAATAGCACTTAGACTTATATACTGCTTTACAGTGCTTTACAGCACTCTCTTAGTGGTTTAAAGAGTCAGTATATTGCCCCCAACAATTCAGGTTCTCATTTTACCCGCCTCAGAAGGATCGAAGGCTGAGTCAACCTAGATTTGAACTGCCAAATTACAGACAGACAGCAGGCAGCAGAAGTAGCCTGCAGTACTGTACTCTAACCACTGTGGCTCGAAAAATTCACATTGGAAATTCACCTTGGAAATTTCACATTGGAAAAATATTCACATTGGAATATCGGTCTCTCCAACTGGTACACTTAAAATATGGCTATAGGTTGTACTGTAGGTATATAGTACTCCACAAAGACACAACTTGAAATAGGAGACCATTTGTCTATTTAGACTTAAAATTATAATCACTGTCAAATATATCGGGTTAAAATCTATTTTTGTAGAGTATTTTATACCAATAATCACATTTAACCATCATCATATAATTCTGTAGTGTAACAAAATTAATAAATCATTGAATTGTCATGCAAATATAAAAGGAGATGCTGGCATAGAATGGCCTTATTTTTTCATTCTTTTAATATTAATAGCAGTCAGATAGAAATGTTTATTCCTAGTGTTGCATTGTACAAGGACAAATTATACCAAATCCTAGTGACTGGAACTTTGTCCATGAAGATCCAGTATCAGATATTACATTTCTTTTTCCCCCAAGGTTTTTTTTATTCAGATATTAAATTTCTGAGGGTACCTCTTTGCCTTCCATTACATATCAATGGAGATTAAGAAATAGTTAACATGTGTGCTTCCAGAATTGTAGGAATATTGTAGGAATAGTAGGACCAAGGACAAACACCTTACATTAAAATATGTTTTGCTTATTTTGAACTGTCTTTATTTTTTTTTAATGCTACTGATTTTTTTAAAACTATTAGTATGTTTGGTTGAAACTATGAATGATCTGAGGTGAACAATGCTGCCCAATTTCAAGGAAAGGAATATTAATAAAAATGTTATATAAACATTTTTATATAACCAAGAAAACAAGATAATAACAAGATACTTTTCCCAAGGGGATGAAAAAAGCTTAGTGGAGAAATACAGTTAGATTCATGACCACAATTGAGTCTAACACTTCTGTTGTTAAGTGAGTTTTGCCCCATTTTAGGACTGTTCTTGCCACAGTTGTGAAATGAATCATTCAGTTGTTTAGTTAGTAACATAAGTGCTTAAGTGAATCTAACTTTCCCATTGACTCTGCTTGTCAGAAGGTCGCAAAAAGTGATCACATGACCCTAGGACACTGCAAACGTCATAAATACAAGCCAGTTGCCAAGCACCCAAATTTTGATCACATGACCTTGTGGATGCTACAAGAGTCACAAATCTGAAAAATGGTCATGTCACTTTTTTCAGTGTTGTTATAACTTTGAACATTCACTAAATGAACTTTTGTAGATCAAGAACCACCTGTAATTGAATAGTCAATAAACAAGAGCCCTGGTGAAATATTTGAGATGTATTTATAAGCAGTAACAAATATATTTTTTAAATTTAAGTTGAACCAAATAATGGACAGAACTTTTAAAAGATTTTGAAAAGTGAGGGGAAAAACCCTCTCCTGCTTAAAATCAGTTGCAACAATTAAGATGAATATATTAAGTAAAATAATGTTAAATGATAATGTATTAAATGGGACTTCCGGTTCCAGCGGCTACGGCGACGGGCAAGATCTTTGCCTGCTCCCGCTCTCCGGTGGGCTTCCCTGTCTCTGGGGGGGCACAGGACGCCCCGGAGAGGCGTCCTGCCAAGGGAATGGCTCGCGGAAGGCCCTGGCAGCGGCGGCGGCTGGTGGGGGCTTCTCCACTTTGCTCCAGGCACCGGGGAGCAATCTCGGAGGGCGCGCCTGCGTCTCGCTCCATGCCGATCGGACAACACAAAACTGAAGGAAGCAGCGGCGGTATGGTGAGGTGCTTCCTCTCTTCATTCCCTTTCTCTTGAGTTGATGGACTTTTCAGTAACTTTAAAAGTTAAACTTTCGGATTTTTCTTGGAGGAGCGGCTGGAGGGAGGGGGATTTCCCCCCCCCCCTGGACAAGTGGCTTGAAAAAATTTTGCTCTCGCCCCCAGGGGAAGGAGGAGGGGGGAGAGCCAACTAATGATGCCTCACCCCAGTAAAAGTGTTTTTCATTGGACTTAGTTCCAGAACTTATTGATGATCTGAGAATTTTGTGAACTTTTAAAATTTTCCTATGCCTCTGAGCCCAAAGCTGGCAGGGCAAGAGGCACACTTCCGTTGTCTTCATGAACTGTGAAACCTGACTCCACCTTTAAAATTCAGGCTTCCGGTCTTTGTCTCCGTGTCACCCAGAGGAATCTCTTGTGGATTGTTATTTCCTGAACTCTTTGGAGAGAAAACCATTCTCTATTGCTAGACTGATTAAAGAAACTCCCACCTGTTTGGATCTTCTGCCTCCTGGACTCATCTGCCTCCTCTACTTCTCCAGCTGCCCAGTCTCTACACTGACTGATCTCTTTGTTTTATAAACCATGTCTCCAAAAAGACCACCCCCTGGAAAACCTGGCTTTGCTACTTCTGCACCGACATCTGCAACATCCAGTCCTGCCACACAGTCAAAGATTACAGAACTGATGCAACCTAAGAGTACAGAGATGGATTTGCAACAAATGCTCCAGCAACTCATACAGGGCCAGGAAGAAATTAAGAAACAATTAAAAGAAATGAAGGAAGAAATTAAAGAGAATCAAGTCCAAATTTATAAGAATTCACAGAGACTGGACCTTGTGGAGGGTGGGGTGGCGGAGGCGAGGGGGGGGTAGAGGCTCTGCAGAAGGGAAACAAAGAACTTGATATCCAACAAATGAAAACAGAGTTTGAGAGAATGTCCTTTTATCTTAGATTTCAAAATGTTATAGAAGCAGATGGGGAAAATATAAGGGACATTATGACTAATATTTTAGCTGAATACATACACCAAGATAAACAGCAGATGGAATGGGAGATAGATCTGGTTTATAGAGTGAATTCAGCATATGCCAGAACACACAATGTACCCAGGGAGGTCCATATTAAATTCCTTAGGAAAAGCACAAGAGATGAAATTCTGGGTGTACAAAGGGGGCAAGCATTGACATATCATGACAGGGAGATAACCATCTTGAAGCAGATCCCCCAAAAAATTAGGGAGAAAAGGAAAAACTATTCGCAATTGGTGAATAAATTATACCAGAAGGGGGTGTGGTTTAGATGGTTGATGCCTGAAGGTATGCTGATATTCTGGGAGGAGACAAGAATCAGAATCAATACGCCCATAGAGGCACAGGCCTTTATGGAAAAAAATAAAGCGAACCTAGAAAAAACAGAACATTCTACAACGGTCACACAGGACACGGGAGGGGCCGGAGCTCTGCCAGCGGGGGGAGAAGGGGCAACACCAAGAAAGCTCAGATCACAAAAATGAATAAGAAAACCACATTGTTATAAACAGACCGAAAGTAATAATGAAATTATATCTAGAAATTATATCTATTATATCTAATTTCACTGGGGTTTTAACTTTTTTAGGTATTGTAACTTTTTTTATTTATTCTTACCTCCTCTGTACGCTATATAATACTTTTGTACGTCGCCCCGAGTCCCTGTGGGGAGAGGAGGCGACTAATAAGTTCAAGTAATAAATAAATAAATAAATAATAGACTATATATCATAACTATATAAATTGTTTGAAAACTTTTTTTTTTAGAATTAACATGCTGATTTTTTATGATCATGTATTAATGTTTTATACTTAGATGTATCTTATGAGTTTGGAGGGAAGGGGCGTCTGCCACACTTGCAACTGCCAAAATTTGTAACCATTCCACCTACCCTTTTCCTTATAAATGTTTTAAAAAACCAATAAAATTTTGTTGGAAAAAAAAAGATTAAATGTATATGTCACCCAACTCCTGGCAATTTCATATTTATTTATTTAGTCTTCTAGATTAGATAGAACTCTGCCATACCGGACCCACAACTTACCCCTCTGGCTGGACCTGTTGAACAGGTATGTAATCAGAAAGAGGTGGTTTCTTTTGGTGCCAATTTCAATTTCAAATCTGTTTCTCTCCCCCCACTCCCCAAGACTGGCAAAAGAATGGTTAATAAATTTATCTGGAAAAGAAAAACAACCTAGAGTAAAATAAACATTTTTACAAGATTCCAAAGCTAGAAGTAGGCTTGGTCTCCCAAATTTTAAAACTGTTACTGTACATATTGCTTGTCATGGTTGATCGAATGGATAAAATCCCCAAATAGCAGAATGTCAATATTAGAAGGTGTTGGCTTAGCTAATGGACTTCACAGATATACAGTAAAAAGACACAAAAGAAAACAAAAACTTAAAAGGACAGTTTATAAGATACAGCTAGATAAAAACAAAATATAACATACTTTGTTAAGATTTATTTTATGCTAATAGTCACAAATTTGACTCAGTCCTAGAAAAGAGATACTTTACTAATGATATTTGGACCGTCAAACCAAACTTGGGGAATGTGCAGCATTGGCAAAATCTGCATGTGTATACCCAGAGCAAAAGTTTAACTAAATTTAAGCAAGAATTATATGTCCTAAAACAAGGCAAATTCAGACATTTTTGTATTATTTTTTTTATGGGGGGAAATAATTTACATAATTATAGTAATTGGAAACAATTTCAGTATTTAGAAATATTTTAATACAATCACCAATTTAATACAATATGAAGAAATAGTTGTTTCTTAAGATGTACAATGAATCTAATATATGAATGAAGAATAAAAATATTAATTTTAAATTTTGTAATAATTTTAAGTCAATTATTTATGTTCTGATATTTTATTCTTTATTCATTGTATCTCTATTTTTTCTTATTTTATGTAGATATTTATTTTGTTCTTAGATATTTTAACAAATATATTTATTAATTTTTAAAAAGTTTGTCCAATTTTGAATGAATAAATACAGAAGGATGTTCAAAACTGTCTCTGTCAGTTGGTGCCTTTGTTTGTTTCAATTAAATACTTGTTTGGAAAATGGCAGCTGAGAAATTTGTAAAATTTCAGAGGACTAAAAAAATCTTTATACTCCAAAGGCTGTGATATTTTTTATTCTCTGACCCATTTCAACATGGTGGTGGTAGTAAGTATATTTTATTTTTTATTATAACTGAAAAAAATGACAGCATAACAATTATATAAGAAACAAGCCACATTTCATCATAGGTTAGGATTTATGAAAGACATGCATACCATATCTCTTTTTACTGTGCCAATACTGCTCTGGTTTATACTGTGCATATGTTAAAAATTTTCATAATAATTTTAGAGCATCAGCATAAATAAAACATTTCCCAAAAAATCATATATTTATACAGAAAAACTTAAAAATACATGCCTTATTTTAATAATTCACTTACGTTATTTTTAATTGGTATATTCAGATCTAGAAATCTGATTTAGCAGATCCAATCCAAAGCATTTTGAGAAAACACAAGGAAGAAGAAACAACCAAGATACTATTATAAGAGTGTGCAAAAGACTCTGAAGTCAGGCTAAACTGCTAGACTAATTTACACAACTCTCATTTTGAGGAAAAAATTAGATAGATAAAAACTAATGGAACAACTGTGTACAACAAGAGTACATCCATGGCTCAGTATAGGTAAACAGAAAATATAAGTGGTACAGTACAAGTACACGGAATTTTTAGACTTTGTATTATACAACACATAAATGGTTGGATGTAGGGTTAGAAAATATAATTACCAAAACTGCAAACAACACAAAGAGGGGATAACAAATGCATTAGAGGACAGCATCAAAATTTGGAAAAATTGACTAGCTGGAACATTGGCAAAAAACAGCAAGAAAACTTTCAACAGGAACAGATGCAAATTCTAAATATTGGTCAGAAAAATCAAAAGCATGAGTAAAGAAAAGAACTGGGGAGAACTATATTTGGCCGAAGTGCATATAAAAAGAATCTAGAAGTCTTGATGGATCACAAGCTGAATTGAGCCAAAAGTGTGATGCAGCTGTAAAAAAAAGCAAAGACAATCTTAGGCTTCCATTAACAGAATATAATGTCAGAATTATTTTTTCCTTTCTATTCATCATTGGTGAGAGTGCATTTAGAATATTGATTCCATTTTGGGACACTATGTTTCAAGCAGAACATAGACAAATCAAAGTGTCTGAAGGAGAGCAATCAAGATGATAAGTGTACAGGAAGAAGAGAAAATTAGGATCACCTGGAGGCTGTAGTATATTTACCCAGATAATATGAGACTATAGAAGACATCATAGTTATTTTAAGTATCTAAAGGCTATGCTGTAGAAGGTGGCACATAAGAGTTTTAAATGACAAGGAAATAGATTTTAGTTGGAACATCAAGAAACATTTTCTAACTGTTAAGAGCTATTCAGCAAAGTAAAGGGCAACCTCAGGAATTGTCTGGGGCTTCTTTTTAATGGAGATAGTGAAAGAAGCTGGATAGTCATCTGAGAGGTTGTATAGTGGTAATGGATTTCTGCTCTGACTATAGAGTCTGGACTATATGATCTCTACAGTCCTTTCCAATGCTTCCATTCTAAGATTCTATGAAAAGATAAGTCAGGAGAAGGCAATACAATGCTGCTGATAATTTAACCTCTTGTAAAATCCATTCCTAATTAGTTAACTATAACAGAACCAAAAGGCTCTCAGGATAAAATAAATGTGTTGGAAAAGTGTCCATCTAGGTTCAGTTCCAAGTGGGAAGAAATACACTGGAAACATGAAGATTGCTTGAAAGATGGTTTGAAAGAGAGGGAGGGAGAGAGAGAGGGAGGAGATATTTATACCCTCTCTTGGGCCCTGCCTTGGAGCTTCCTATTCCTATGTAAGAAATGTATTCTGATTGGTTGTCAGACTCCTATGGGGCCAGGTTGAATCTTGCGGGGTGATGATGTAATGAAGGGGCCTTGGGCAATTCCTATTATGGCTTAATGGCTTTGTTCTGGTTTGGATCTTGAGTGAGGGCTAATCCTATCACCCTGGAGCTGAAGGTCTTTTGTGTTTTAGATAAGTGGCCCAATCTTTTGTCTTGTAGTTAACCAAAATATCTGGTGGGCATAGGGGGCTGGGGCTGAGTTTTTGTCTTAAGATTTCTATTTCTCTTTTAGGGGAAATATTCTATTCTGCCTTTTTAATATTTCCTAGAATATTCCATTTTCCTAGGAGAGGGGTGGGGGCTTAACCTACTAATGGAAGAAAAGGTAGTTGTGATTTGCATATCTTTTTTTGGTATTTATTAATTTGTCAAACATGTACAAGATAGCAGGTATAAATATAAACATGGACATGAATAAAAGAAATGAATACAAATAAATAGGGGGCAATAGGACAGTGACGGTAGGCCCACTGGTATGCTTATGCACGCCCCTTTATGGATCTCTTAGGAATGGGATGAGGTCCACGGGAGACAGTTTAAGGTTGAAGCTGTGAGGGTTAGAGGATGTAATAACAGCGTCAGGTAGAGCATTCCAGGCATTGATCACTCTGTTGCTGAAGTCGTATTTTCTGCAATCAGGTTTGAAATGGTTTACTTTGAGTTTCTTTGGTTTGTTTGCTTATGTATTATTGAAGTTGAAGCTGAAGAAGACATTGTAACAGACTATTTTGTGTACTGTACTTAGATCATACCACAGGCGGTGCAGTTCCAGATTGCCCAAACCCAAAATTTCGAGCCTGGTAGCATAGGAAATTTTATTGTGAGTAGAGGAGTGGAGTACTTTTCTCATGAAGTACCTCTGGACCCACTCAATCGTATTAATGTCCGATATACAGTGTGGATTCCAGGCAGATGAACGGTATTTGAGAATTGGTCTGGCAAAGGTTTTATATGCCCTAGTTAGCAATACAATGTTACAAGAGAAGCAGCTTCACAAAATTAGATTAACAACTCTTAATGCCTTTTTGGCAATGCTGTTACAGTGGGCTCTGGGGCTTAGATCATTTGAGATGAGTACTCCTAGGTTCTTGACAGAGTGAGGGTCATTTATGAGGTTGTTTCTGCTAGCATTGGGGTGGGGTGGGAGGTGTTTGGCCGCAAGACGCATGCCCTACCTGAAACTTGCAGCTCCATCGCATTCCTCACTGTTTTGTCCAGGGAAGTTGAACTCGCGAGTTTTTTTTTTACAAGGTGCTTCCCTGGACAAAACAGCGAGGAACGCGATGGAGCTGTAAGTCTCGGGTAAGATGCATATCTCGTGGCCCAACACCTCCCACTTTGTCCCAATGCTAACAGAATCCTGGCTGCTTCCCTTCCCCACTGTCTCTTTAATGAGAAGGGTGGCAGGTGGGGTGGGGGAGAAGTGAGAAGCATGGAGAGAGATGTGGCTCCTCTTGCTGTCTCTCCTCCCCCCCCCCCCCCGCCAGACATGGCAGGCTTCCTCTGCAGCTTCCAAGCTGGGGCAAAGAGGTGGCGATGGGCAAAAGGCTCACCCCTGGGGATGAATCAGATACTCACTGCAGAAACCGGCCAACGCCAGCCAGGCTTCCTAAATCTTTCACTCCCCAGATTGTCCGCCTTGCAAAAAAACCCCAACCCAATGCAAACGTTGCCACCAGCCACCTCTTCATCCTGGTGAAACTACTCTTTGAAAGGATGATTTGCAGGTGGGGAGGGGGGAAATTTCCTGTACATTGGCAGCAGCATCTCCTCACAGGGCTTCTCCCGATGTCCCAGTTACAAAGCAATATCTCATAAAGGATGGCTTGGAAATTCATACAACTGGGATGTTGGAAGAAGCTCTGTGAAAAGACGCTGCTGCCGATGTGCAGGAAATCTCCCCCCCACCTTCAGATAGTCTTGTGGGCTGGCCAAAGAGGGAGCGTCTTCAATGAAGTTCGCTCTTTGTCTGTGTCTCTGCAGGGGGCAGCATCAGCAACATCTCCTCACAGGGCTTCCTCCTCCTCTCTGGTCTGATTCTCAAATATTTTCAAGCAAAACACTGCCAAGAGAGGGAAGTACGTCTTTCCCCTCCCTCGCCAACCTTTGCATGTAGGCATGACATTACACAAAGCTCCTTAATCTGCGGCTGCTGGCTCCCTCGCTTTGTCTATTTTATAGACATACAGACATACCTACCCTATCTGGGGATGCCATTTCCCTCTCCCAAGATTCCATTTCCAAGCAAAGGAGAACGCTGGGGCAGCACTGGACTTTCCCCCCACCCTGGCTCTTCTCAACCTCAACTTTGCTCCTGAAACTCTGTGGGCCACTTCTCTGCCAGAGTTTGGTTCTGGGGGAGACTCTTAGAAAGCCAAAGGGGGGAGGGCTGAGGGCAAAGGGCAAGATGAAGCTGATTGCTTTATTTTTGCCTTCTCTCCCAAAAGTGCTCTTCAGGTGGTGCCACTTCTGCAGCAGAAGCCTCACTGGGCCACCTGGGTTAGGATGAAATAATGATTAAAAATTGTGGATAGCTGCTGCTACAGTACCTTTCGGAAGGCTGGTGCAAGGCGCATGGGGTGCATTATTTGACCTCCTGCTGCTTTTGTGGCCACAATCGATGGTGAAAGCAGCCACACTTGCTGAAGGCCGTGACCTGAGCAGCACCCAGAGATCAGCTGTTTTGTGAATGGCAGCCAGAGCAGCTCAGATCATCTGATTAAGGAGCTGAAGAAGCATTGAGATAAACGGGGAAGGGAAGGGCTTCCTCCTGTGCTGGCCACACCACCCTTTCACTAGGGCTTATTTTTGGGGGAGGACGTATATTTACAACCCCCCCCCCCCAAATCAGGCCTGGGTTTATTATCGGGACATGTTGTATTTTTGAGGAAACATGGTAGCAGTTCGAAAGCATGTAAAAATGCAAGTAGAAAAATAGAGACCACCTTTGGTGGGAAGGTAACAGCATTCCGTACACCTTCAGCATTTAATCATGCCGGCCACATGACCACAGAGATGTCTTCAGACAACACTGGCTCTTTGGCTTTGAAACTGAGATGAGCACTGCCCCCTAGAGTCAGGAACGATTCGCACATATGTGCAAGAGGAACCTTTACCTATGACCGTGGCTAATGACCACAGATCGGGCAAGGAGATGGCTCTGAACGATACCTCATAGATTGTGCATAGAGGTTCAACTATAGCAGTGGCAAGTTTGGATATGGCTTTAGGTTACATAGTGCCATTTCTACATTATCTACTATAAAATCAATATATAGTAAATCATCACGATTGATTGTGGTATGACTAGGGAATGTGGTGTAGCAGCCATTGCTGTCGACGAAGACTGAGCTGAAGAACGTATTGAAGAGGTTGGCCCTAACAGCTTCATTGTTACAGTCTTTCCAGTTGGGTCCTTTTAGGGGTGGGATAGTTTTCGAGTCTTTTAAGTTTGGCATTTAGAAAGTTATAGAAGACTCAGATGAACTTTGAGTGTAATAGATCTTCTTCCTGTTTGCAATTGTTTAAAAAAGCTATTTATACTTTGGAAGCCAGTGTAGCCTTGTATCTTATCTTTTAGTTTTTGTGCCTTGAAGTAAAATTGTTTCATTTGAGATAGTTGGATAATATTTGGAAGCTTAGATTTTATTATTACTGTTCTTTTGTTTTCAGCTGGCAAATCAGGTTTTGGAAATCAAACTAATATCTCAGCAGTGCCCAAAACAGTGTGAATGCCTCTGTCAGCTCCTCCAGTTTTGTCTGTCTTTCTTATACAATTAGACAGCTTTGAATACTTAATCAGTCCCTTCTTCTTCCCTTTTGAATTGTTGTAACATCTTTAACAGCGAGAAAGAAAAATTATGCGAGGAACAAAGAACTGGCCTTTCAGCTATCTTGATTGGAATGGGTATGATTGGAGTTTTACTTGCAAGCCTACTTTACTGTACTAAGAAAAACTGACAAGATAAGCAAAATATTTTCCTTGCATGCAACTATATGTGCAAATAGAAACGTCATCCTAAAGATTTCTAGTTGACCAAGAATTATCTGAGAGGAAGTATTATTCAATGTTGAAATATTTTTTGAAATGGTTTGAAATAGCTTTGAAGTTAAGTATAAGAAATGCCATCAGGAAAGCCACTAAATATAATGATCAAGTGTTTCAACAGATAAGGCTGGTAGCACTGACTCTTGTATGGACACTAGTGAGGGAGTATAGTGATAACATAGGCTAAGTGTTTCTTTCAGTTTTGAAAACATTCAGGAGGTATTGAAATGTTAAATAAAAATTTTTTGAAGACAAAACAATAGCTGTTTGAAACACTAGCATTTTGTAGCTTTATAGCATTTTTTTGTTAAACAAATACTACTGAGTAGCAATTTAGCTTCTATAAGTTTCATTCTATAAGCTTCTATTGTTGCTTCTTATTTGGAATTCAGTTTAAACTACTTTAAATCCACTGGTTTGGGTTTATTAATTTTCAAGGAATTTGGAACACTTATACAGCTTTAGCTAACATTCATGAAGATCGATGAAATTCAACAGCCTACCCTTGTATTTTAGTTAGAGATGAACTAGTGAAATACTTCCATTCTCTTAAAGCACCAATCATCTAAAGCAGGGGGGTGCTTAAATCAAGTGCTTAAATTTGGACTGTGAGGCCAGTCTGTGTCAAGGGGAAGTTCCACTCTGAATTAACGAAGAGTGGACCGCGGCTTTCTCCTTGAGCATACTTTTGAAGACAAGCAAAAATAAAACCCAAAGCAAGATCTAATAAAAACATTTTAATATAAAAGAAAATAAAAAAATACAAAACTTGCTAATTCAATTAATTACATCTCTGCAGAGTTATGTGCCTGCGTCCTTCGCAGGCGAACAGAAGATCAGGAGAGAAAGTTAAGTTGGAATGTGAATGAGCATGTGTACTAAATCATTTGTCAGATAAGAACTGGAGCATGCGCAATAAATCTCAACACAGCTAAGCAAACCAATTAATGCAGTGACATCTGGAAATAGCAAAGGACTGGCCCATAGTGTGTCTGGCAGGCAAAACAGGGCAAGGGAAGCCACATTTCCCCCTGTGTCCCATTTTCAGCTTGGACATTTTCAGCACTCTGGCAGCCAAAACAAGGCACTGGGTGGTGGTGCAGAACTGTGCCAGCCAAAATGGGGTATGACCTCCCTGTGCCCCATTTTGGCTGGCAGTGTGTTGCGGGAGGCATCCATCCCATCTCCCCACTGCCAGCCAGCCCACGGAGGAGAACTACAATACTGATCTGGCCCTCGAAGAAATCCAGTTTGACACCCCTGATCTCTTGCCCAGAAACTGAAATTTCAGGAAGAAAAAAAATCGAACAAAAGCTGTAAAAAGGACTTACCAACTTTTGGAAATTCCAGCTCATGACATTATTTATAAGCTAACCAGCACTCCCAAGCTACTGAAAAGATTATGATATACAAACAACAGACCTAGTTCCTCAAAAGACACCATTGGAAGCTAAATAGCTTTAATTCATCCATGGCCATAAACTACCATGTTTTCCCGAAAATATGACGTCCTGAAAATAAGGCCATGCCATATTTTTTGGGTGGGCAAAAATATAAGCCCTCCCCCAAAATAAGCCCCTTGGACAACGCCCCCTCTGGCCAGGTACAGCACCACTCACCAATCTAGCAGTGTCCTGAAGGCGCCAAGCCACGGGAGCCCAGGGGGAGGGCAAAGACACTTGCATTGCTTGACATCTTCAGGATACCGCTAGGTTAGTGAGTGGCACTGTGCCCAGCTGGAGAGGGGGTTGCCGGGCGGCTGCTCTCTTGAGAGCAGGCTCCCAAAGAGTCGGGCACAGCCTCGGGGACAAACAGCTGCATTGTGCTGTCACAGAAGTGCAACACAGCAGCCAGGAGGTGACCACGCTCACAAGCAGCCACCCAGCAATCTCCCTTTCCAGCCAGGCAGAGCGCCATTCACTGACCTAGGGGTATCCAAAAAGCGCCAAGCCACGTGGCGTTCTGCGTGCCCCCTAGCTCCCGTGGCTAGGAGTCTTCGGAATACCCCTAGGTAAGTAAATGGTGCTCTACCCAGCTGGGGAGGGGGGTTGCACAAGCGCCTGTTCCTCCCCCTGCTCATGTGCCTCCCAGCTTCACCATGCCCTGGTCCATCTCTTTCTGCAGGGCCATGGTGACGCTGCCACCCCAGAATGGCTTCTTCTCTGGCTTCCAAACTCCAGAGATCAGCTGCCGAGTCTTTTGGAAGTGGCTGCTCTGGGAGTGCGCTCTATAGTTGTGGGCTGGCTGCCAGAAGACACTGCCGGGACATGCTGGGATGGCAGTGGTGGTGGTGGTGGTGGTGCCCTGGGCCTGCAGGGAGAGCTGGACCAGGGCATGGTGAGCCTGGGAGACACGTGAGCTGGGTCAGAACAGGTGCTCGCACAACCCCCCTATCCAGCTGCGTAGAGCACCATTCACTGACCTAGGGGTATTCTGAAGACACCAAGCCACGGGAGTTGGGGGGCAGGCAGTGTGCCACACGACTTGACACCTTTGGGATACCTCTAGGTCAGTGAATGGCACTCTGCTCAGCTGGAAAGGGAGGTTGCCAGGTGGCTGTTCATGAGCGTGGTCACCTCATGGCTTCTGTGTTGCACTGCTGTGACAGCGAAACACAGCCGTTTGCCCCTGACGTTGTGCCCAGCTCTTTGGGAGCACACTCGTAACAGAGCAGCCATCGGCAACCCCAAAACAATAACCCCCTCCCAATAATAAGGCTCAAGCCATATTTTGGGAGTCAAAAGAAAATAAGACCCTGTCTTATTTTTGGGGAGACACGGTAGCATTACCCATTTTCAAAAGTCTATCCAACCAGCCAGATCTCAAAACTGATACCTTACACCCATGGCCAACTATTACCAATTATTTCTGTCTAACTCTGAACACATTCATATATAATCTGAACAAAAAATATAGAGGTTATTGGCTTGCATCCTTGACAAAGGTATATCCTTCCCATGTAATATTAACCCACCAACACTATATTTCAATACAAGAAAACAGAATAACGCCACAATCAGTCTCTATAGAAAAAGAGGAGAATAGGCAATTTGTTAATAGGGTTGTATCAATATCCACGTTTAAGATTTAAGATACCCAATCTGAAATTTAATCTTGCAGTCATAGAATGGCTCTTTAGTGATCTTAAAATTTTTTATCTTCAGTCTGCATATGATTATCCTCTAATCTGATCCCACTATACTCTCTTAGATGATGGCTGGTAGAGCTGATTTTGCAGCAGCTTTTCATAGCTAAACAATATTCAAAAGGAGTGAGAATTTTTAATAGAAAATGCATTTTAGAAAGTTCATGCTCAATCGTACCTCCATCCCAATCCTTCCCAATTTGTATCTTTGAAATGCCTTAACATTTTGACTCCCAGTCTATACTGGCTGGAATATCTGGGAAGTGTTATGCCTTAAGAGGGGCTAATAACGCTAAAAAATATTGCATTAATACCTTCTTCTGATCCTGGATTAAAGCAAACAATAGCCTGCTACTATCTGTGGAAATTTTATTTCCAGCTCTGTTTTGCAGAGCAAGTGCAAACCAAAATTTACTAGTTCAAGAAAAATGGCAAGCCATGAGTTGTTCTCAAATGAGATCTGGAAAAATTAACTGTCACACTCAAAGGAAAAGGAAATGGAGTAACCTTGAGGCTATTCCATTCTTACCCACATAATACCAAATTATGATATGGTGCTATGTCAACTTTCTGCTCTCTGAAGCTTTATTTCTGAATACTAGTAGTTTGCTTTACAACCTAACCTTGAATATCTTTACTTAGAAGCATGTATAATGAGATCAGTCAGGCACGAATGCTTAGAGTTAGGGAATATAGCAGTGGTGCTATTCAGCCGGTTCGGGCGAACCGGTAGTGGTAGTGGCAGGAGTCTCTGCTGACCTGCCCAGACGTCATCACGTCCTGTTTTGGATGCTGTGCGCATGCATGGAAGCTCCTACTCATGCACGGAGGTGGTCCTGCGAAGGTCCTGCAAATATGCGTGTTCACATTTACGAACCAGTAGCAAAGGTAAGTAGATTTCACCCCTGGAATGTAGAATATAGAAATCAATCTAAATCTATTATAGGTTTGCATGTGATTAGTCACAGTCTAAATCTTTAAATAACCTAATTTTTGTGGATTAAAAAAGTCTAAGATGAGAATTATCCTGCAAAATTCAGAGATATTTAGAAGCTAAGTGAAAACTGAGCTCCAATTTACATAGTTCCCTGGAACATACAAATGTGCTAATTTTTAAAAAGTGCCCCACAGAAAAGTATCCAACATCTTTATTTAGCATTAGAGATATGAAAAAAGTAATCATTTTTTTCTGATTATATGTCTACCCTGTGATCCTAACGTATGATTTGAGGATATTAAACAAAATAAACAGAATATTTAAAATGGATTAAATGGAATAAAGAATATTAATATTTTTAAAGTCAAAACAAACATGCCATGAAATTGATTCTTGGTTACTCTTGTGTAGCACAATTGATATCCCTTGCACTAGTTGCAGGACAGTGCTTTGAAAAAAATAAAACAGACATGACCTCTTTCAACAACTCAGCTACTATCATTGGACTCGCACAAACAGCTTGGCATCTGCCGGCACATCTTTAGCAAGTTGGCAGCCTCAGTGCCTTTGCAGGTTGCAATCAAACCTGCCTTCTACAGAAGCCTCTTTCTGGCTGATTAACTTTAATGTAATTTTAATTAAAAACCACAGTGTCAAAGGGTTTAGCTGCTCGAGAAATAAGCACAGATTGTAGCACAGTGGCAGCAGTCACTTGGAAAATGGAAATGCATCCTGACAATATTGGGAGGGAGCAGATAAAAAAGCTGCAGCACTCTTACCTGACAGGATCTAGGGCACATCATGAGAGCAAGAATTGCAAACAATTGACATCTTCCCATACAAATCTAATACTTTTGGTTTCAAAGGCCTCCTGCTGCCTTTTCATTTTGAGCATCTAAACCTATTGTTAAAAAGAAAAGAAATCTTGCAGCTTCTTCTTATTCTGTAAATCTTTAAAGTAAGTCCATGTACTGTATTAAGTGCATGGTTTCTACTTTGGTTTTTACATTACAATTTAACTCCAGAATCTAATTTGCAGTTTCCTTCATCACCAACGTTATGAAGAAGAAAAAAACAAAATAAAAATGAGATTGCCATCTTTCTCTTTTGAGTCTAAAAATACATTCTGCATGCAAATATTTTAGCTTTATTATTGTCTTGCTATTCTCCCTAAGCCAAACATTACTTTTCATTCTATCCCTGTTCTTTCTCAGAAAAATCTCTTTTTCCCTTTTTAAAGAAAAAGTTGTAATTCTTCCACTCACAAAACCCCTTTTTCCATTTGAACATTATAAAATATTCCTGCATTCTAGGGGTCTATGGGTATATGCAGAAATATACAAATTTATTGTTGTACCTAGTAGCAGGTTAATTCCAGCTGGCTGTCTTTGATTTCAGTCTTAATTTTGAGCTCATTAAAGTGTATAAGTTTCACATTGATTTCCTAGCATTTTTTGTTTGTTCTTTTCTATTTTGAAAGTATTTTACTCACTGCAGAAAGCTTTCCAGCGAACAAGTGGCATTCTGTAAGGAGACAAACTTGGCAACAGTCAATAAGCTCATTACACAATAACAGAATAAGTATTAGATTTGCACACCTTAAAAATAAGACAGTTGTTGGTGTAGCAAGATATTTGCTGCCTTGCTTTTTTAACATTATAGACTACTGGATGAGGCTGGTTATCATTTACAACATGTGTATATATGAAATTGAAAAAGAATGATAGTATTTATAATAAAATGTTAACAAAAAAAATCTAAGCTTCAGAACTATAACAAGTGATACAGTTTGGAGGTACATTAAGTTTAAGCTCTCAACTGTAGAAAAACAAAAGTGGGGGAAGAAATGATTTGATAAGTGCTCCAAATGATTTTATTTATAGCAGACATGCAGCAAGCAAAAGGGTTGGATTTGTTAGAGGAGCTACTTTACATTTCCAAAACTCAGGAGAGTTCCAATCAGTAATTTTTGTTCCTCCATCCTCCTTTTGATGATTTGGGCATTTTGGAACAGATGGTGCCTATACAGGTGGGAAGTTTCCATCTGAACAGAAGGGTCACAAATGTACCTACTGAGAGGATAGACAGAGTGATGGGAAAGAGTTTTGAGTGGTAGGCAAGGGCATGGAAAGCCTATATCAAATCCAGCAGTGAGGAAGAAGCTGGTAAAGTAAGCAGATGGAGAGCCTTAACCATTGCTAACATGCACCATTCATAATCAGTGTAGTCTTGGTGTCAAAAGGCTTAATGAAATAGAATATTAAATTGATATATACAATATTCACAAAAGCTCAAATTTAAATTCTATAGCTAGGAGGCAAACGTAATGTCAGGTCCTCATTGTGTCCTGCCATTCTGTTGGAAGGGGGGAGGCTGGCTGCTGGCATTTTTTGCATGCTTTTGCTGTAACTGCCTGGGAATTAGTGAAGGGGATTGTCTTTAGAAATGGAACAGACTCTCTCCTAGATGGTTCCAGCATGGATTCAAGGCTGTCATGCCTGAAAGTGAATTTTTTTTGCCCAGCACCATAGAGTTCTCAAAACGACCTTGCAGCATCACATTGGTTGCCAGTGGATTGGTCAATGGGGTTGGGGTTGGAGACAAAATTGTTTTGTACTTTGCACGGGTTTTCTCACTTGACTTTATTGCAACCACACTCTCTCACTAAAAGTTCTTTTGATTCAACTCAATGTAGTCAGGAGTCTTGTTTTTCTGAGGGAACAGCTGGGGCAGGTCCTTTCATTAGGCAAAATCTGCAAAGTCGATCAACCCAGAGAGGCATACTGCCCTACCGTGGGACTGTGCACACAATGTCAGCCCAAGGCTCGGATCATCAGATGATCCTACAACAGACACGCAGGACACGGGAGGGGCCGGAGCTCTGTCGGCGGGGGGAGATGGGGCAATAAAGCTCAGATCACAAAAATGAACAAGAAAATATTTTTGACATAAACTGATCGAAATTACCAATTGAATTAATATGCTGACTATATACTACTATGTATTAATGATTTTTGTTTAGATGTTTATTATGAGTATGGAGGGAGGGGGCGCCTACCGCACCTCGCAACTGCCAAAATTTGTATACCTTTTCCACCACCTTTTCCCCTGTAAATTTTTAAAAAACCAATAAAACTTTGTTTAAAAAAAATGTCAGCCCAAGGCAGTGACCAGGAGGAAGATGAGTGGGGGAAGCTTCTTCCTGTGCTGGATCTCACCAAGTGGATGGAGGAGATTGGGAGCCTGGGTGATTCATTGAGACGCAGATGGTCCATTGGAGCTGGAAAGAAGGAAGACTGGGAAGGAAGAACCAGAGGAATGAACATTATCTGGGGTAGCTAAGGCGACAGAGGCAAGAAAGGCAACTGGAGCTGGAAGAGCTTGAGGGCGAGGAGGAAGAATGGAATTATGTGAATTTGGTCACATTGACCTACTGATGAAGCAAGCCATGTGATTCATGATACATGTCTTCTAAACCCTGAAGGCATATAAGCCACATGCCACAGTTGCTACCAGTGAGGCCCAGCAGACCCAAGAGGAGAAAGATGGAGGATGAACATAGGCACTAGACACCATGGCGGGGTTTTTGGTGACTGCTAAAAATTCAAATAAGTTGCCTTCCTCAAGAGCAAGATGAAAGTCAGAAGGCAACTTTTCCACAGCAGAAAATCAGGGAAAAGGACCTCCACACTATCCCAAAGGATATTGGGACTTAAGAGAGGTGTTCAGTGAAAAGGGTTTGGATGAACTCCCTGCTCACCAGCTGACTGTGCCATAGAGAACCTACCTGGGGATAAATTGTCTAAGCTGAAGCTATATTCAGTGACTCCAAGTTAGATGAACTATGGGTGTTAATTGACAAAAATTTGGTCTGTGGGTTCATTTAATCGGCCTGACCATGCATAGCAACCTTTATCTCCATGATGGCAAACCTATGGCACATGTGCCACAGGTGGTATGCAGAGCCATTTCTTAGGGCATATGCGGCATTGCCCCGTCAGTTCCACCTGGCCAGCTGATCTCTATCTTCATTTTTGGCTGTTTTCTGGCCTCTGGAGGCTTTAGGGAAGCCTCCTGAAGCCTCCAGGGGGAGAAAAACGGCCCAATGGGCAACCCAGAAGTCCATTCTCAAACTTCCAGTTTGTGCGTTGGACCATTTTTCATCCTCCAGACGGCAAAAAAATGACCCCACACACAAACCAGAAGTCAGAAAATGGGAAAAATGATGGATTTAAGGAGAGAGAACTTCTCAGAAGCAAGATTGACAACCAAAGATAACCTGATTAAAATAGCAGATGGAGGGCATCGAGATTACTTAAGTGATGCTACAAGCAACAAGCTGCAGAGACAAGTCCACAAAAATTTTATTAAGGAAATAAATAGAAGATGAATTCCACAAATGACAAAAGAAATAAGACTGTATTATTACTGGAAGGATACAGGCTGATATATAAAAGTTGATAATAAAAAATTAGTTAATTTTAGTAATTAGTGATTAGTAATTTAGTAATATCTAGAGTGCTATGTTAAATAAATAATTGATGAGGATAATAAAGTACATACATGTGTTGGTTTGATGAGAGGAAATTTGATATAATTAGCAAATGAATTTTTTGTTAATAAATAATATCTATAACAATAACAATGAAATGACAAGGGATATAGTGAACAATATATATGTTACTGTGAAAGTCCGAAATCTGGTGAATGTCGACATTCACCGGTGAATGAAAGTCCAAAATCTGGTGAATGTCAACATTCACCGGTGAATGTCGACATTCACATAGTCGCTTGGTGTATGTCCTTATCCTCTCGACACCCTTACCCTAATACCCTTACCCTAATACCTCGGCTCCTCGCTTCCTTTTAAGCGTCTTCTATTCGCGGGCTTTTTTTAAAAAAAACCTGCGATCCTGCATGGTTAGAACGAGTAGTTTCCAGGACCGCGAATTGAAAAGCAAAAGTAAAGTGTTACGCTGACTCGTTATATATGTCACCGTGAAAGACCGAAATTGGTATGTGTCGACATTCACTGGTGAATGTCGACATTCACCAATTTCGGTCTTTCACGGTGACATATATATGTATTGGTTTAATAAACGAAATTGGAATATAAATTGTAAACAGCGATTTGGAAAGGAGGATTAGAAACCTTGTTATCAAACATAATTAATTTTTACTTAGAACATGCTATAAAGGGGTAATGTTATTAGATGATATTAGAAATAATCAATGAAATGCTACTAGGCGCTTGTGTTTTTTTAATTTTGGACTATTTTATGTAAAAGGATGTTAAAACAACCACAGTCAAATGAGAAGCGTGGTATGTTGATACTAAGATATATAAAGATTTTTGATTTAAAATACATAATGTGATTTGAATTATAAGCAATGACTGTGGAAGAGGTGCATGAAAGTTATTTGTAACCAATAGACAACACACTTCTACAATATGATTAGTGATTCGTAATTTAGTAATCTTTAGAGCAGTGTTTCTCAAACTTGGCGACTTTAAGTCCTGTGGACTTCAACTCCCAGAATCCCCCAGCCAGCATAGCTGGCTGGGGAATTCTGGGAGTTGAAGTCCAGGACATAAAGTTGCCAAGTTTGAGAAACACTGCTTTAGAGTGATATGTTAAATAAAAGAAAATGGGCAGTTTCTGGCCTCTGCAAGGCCTCCAGGAGGCAGGGGAGGCCATTTCACCCTCCCCAGGCTCCTGGAAAGCCTCTGGAGCCTGGAGAGGGTGAAAAATGGACCTACCGGGCCCACTGGAAGTTGGAAAATGCACCCTCCCAGGTCTCCTAGAAAGCCGTGCATACATGCATGGGGCAGCATGAGGGGTGGGCATATGAGTGCGCACGATAGTGTTTGTGCTCATGCTTTTGGCCCCCCAGGCGAAAAAGGTTCACCATCACTGTCCTATCCTGTTTCATGAAAAGAATGAGTTGCTTCATGTATGCATAGATTATAGACGGCTAAATGATGTTTATACTCCCTTCCCCGATGAAGGACATGCTAGCCCATTTGGCCAAAGGCAAAATATTCACTACACTAGACCTGCAAGAAGCCTACTACTGGGTGAAAATCAGGGAAGAAGATGAATGGAAAACTGCATTTAACTGCCCTTTGGGATGCTTCCAGGTGCTTATACATAATTTTAGGTACTCTACATTATGGTACAGTTGTCAAGAACCCATAGCCAACTTATAAAAGGGTGGAGATAGAAAGGATAAATGTACAATAAAAAGGGCTAAAGCTGGATCCTATGTTAATATTTTGAGCTTAGGAAACTATCACATAGACTAGATCATAAAATTAAGCTATTTAATTTAAAGAGGTCTGTAACCCTTTTTCACCTTTGCTTGGAACATCACGCTGAAATTTGTAGACTTGATTTGAGATCATAAACAGATGTAAACTTAGTACAATATCTAATGGAGAACTAAGCATTTAAAACCCAATGATGAGCACACTCCACTTGTCTAAAGAATTTCTATGACCCCACTATTGCTGATGTGTCTTTACTGGTCTGTCAGAAAGTCATTGGCACAATGAGACACATATAGAAGGATACAAGTAAGTCTTTCACACATATGAAATATTAGAAAATAGAAATATGGCATTTGACAACTAATTTAATTTTTGATGTAATAGGAATCTTGCTCTTAATGCTTCCAGAAGTATGTGTGTACAATATGATCACAAGTTTATAGCTTTCATGTCCTTAGTTATTGAGATACCTTTTATTACAGAATTACAGATTGCTGAGATTCTGCAGGCAAGAAGTGAATATTTAGTTTTGCTTTAAATGAACCTTTCTCTTGGTTTTTATTCACTTGAGAAGATTGCTATTATGTTGCCTGACAGGAATTTCTTTAAAATAATGAGGTGGAGGGAGAAGGCACTGTTCCATTTCTATGATTTTAAAGAATTGAAGAATTGCTCTATGTCTATTATGTGTAAATTTCATAATGGTTATCATGCTTATGAAGCAAGCAAAAGAGTTGCTTGCAATTCATTTTCTTTAAAAAATATTCATGGTCTAGGCTAGTATCAATACTTTAAGTTCAATTGGCAACTTTGTTTTTGACTTGACTTTGACTTTCTAAACATCCTTGGACTGACCCTTTGATTCAACTTCCAGCTGGTCAATGAAGGAGTCAAAAATGGTAGCCAGCTAATACCCTATCTTCACTTTTCCCATTATATTTGCTTCTTAGCAAGAAAACAAAACAAAAAAAAACCCACTAGTTATTAGAAAACTGCAAATAGAAAAGTCAGGAGTAGTAAGGAAATGGTGCCAAGACAGAATTTTACCTTGATTTGGAGGGAGGGGAGGGGGTTACAACTCCCAGAAGCTAAGAGGATGGATAAGATAGGAGTTCTGGCCAATAGAAATTATTTATCGTGAAGCTCCCAAGGAAATGTTGAACAATTTTCTTTGCTATGTTTTCTCTGCAACAACTGTTAAACCAGAAGTCAGCTTGTTCTGTTATAGAACACTGCATACCCTGTGGCATTATGGGGGGGAAAGGGTCTGAGATTGATGCAGCTCTTGTTTATAGATTGTGTAGATTGTGTAGCTGTAGCTGCATGCCAGAGGCTGCACTCCAAAATTGACTGCTGGTAATTTGATGTCATTAAATTTAAACTGAATTAATGAAATACAATTAATAGAATTACTGTCGTGGCTTTTAAAAATAAGTCCCAGTCACATTATAATGTATATAGTCCGATGACAACTTTAATTAGTCCCGAGTCCCTACGGGGAGAGGGGGCGGTCTATAAATTTAATAAAACCTAAACCTAAATTTAATAAAACCTAATTAGAAGCTCTCAAGAACCTCTACAATTTACAGGGCTGCATGTGGCTTTGAGATCATAGATCAGAGAGTCAGTGGAGATGTGGAGACAGTGTGGCTCTGGTCAGTAGAAAACCCACCTCACTGACCTGATTCTCAATCTGATAGTCTGGCAGATTTGAGCAGTTTCTCTTATGAGAAGTTGTTCAAATGCCCAATCAAGAATAGCTCAGGATTCAACCGGAAGTTCTCCAGCTGGACAGATGAGGGGGTGTGAGTTCTGAAGAGTCTCACATGAACTCTGTCTGACAAACCAATGCCAAGATCCTTTTTGGATCAGAACCTCCCGGGGGGTGGGGGGGTGAAGAAGGGGCAGTGTCTCATCAGACCCAGAAGGAATGCAACAGGTCCCTTGTAGGTTGGAGATTTGCCCTCTGAATCTGCGTCGGGGAGGCAGCATGACAACATGGCTGCACAAGAAGCTGACTTCAGGCCAAAGCAACTGAGCAATATCATGCAGGAGACGAGATGAAAGCCTGGTAAGAAGATCTAATTAACCCACAGTCATAAATCAGAATTTGGAAAAGGCAAAGAACCTTAAGATATAAATAATATTGATGGACAGATCAGGATTTTGGCAAAAATAAAGAAAGAAGGGGAAAATGGAGGTTTGAATCACTAGCCCAAAAAGAGCCATTTACTTTAAACAATTTGGACAGAAAGGAGAAAACAGAGAAGTGACAAACGCATTCGAACACAAACTTTAAATTTGGATTTGGATTTGAAAAGATTGTGTTTTGAAAAGAGACTAGGAGGGTGAAATGGAAACCAAAATATACCAAGGAGATTTGCTTTGTTCGAGTTTCTTCTAGCTAACATATCTTAAGCAACTCCAATGAGAGGTGGAATGTAACAAGGGGGAAAAAAATCAAGAAAAAAGCACTATTTTCTCACTCATAATCTAATCTTGCCTGTGCGGCGAATGGAGCAGGAAGTTTTAATTAACCAATTGCCATAAATCAGAATTTGGAAAAGCAGGAGGCAAAGAGAAACATACTGGAGATTTGCTGTATTCGAGTTTCTTCCAATTAATATATTTTGAGCAACTATAACAGATGGGTTCCTACCAGTTCTAACCGGTTCGGTAGAAGAGGTTCGTCAAATCTACTGTACCGGTTAGAAGAGGTTCCACTGGTGGACCCGGAAGTAAGTTCTAGAACGCCTGCCCTAGCCCTATTGGTAGATCGCCCCGCCCATTCAGTCGAAGCTCGCTTGCTCCCCCACCTATCCGCACTAAACTTGCCCAGCCCGCTGCTCACTGATTGGCTGGAGTCCAGACAATCAGTGAGCGGGCTGGAGTCGACCTGCCCACCTCTACCACCCTTTTAAAAGCATGGTGCCAATGGCCAACATTCCTCTTTTGAAAAGAGTCTTATTCTTTTGAAAAGAATCTTTCTCATTCCCGAGCAGCTGTTGCATCGCGCTTGCTGATCGGGTTCTCACTTCGCTTCGCTTTGCCTTCCAGCAGCTTGCTGCTTCCCTCAGGTAAGCAACTAAGCGCGAGGGGGGGCGGCAGCAGCAGTGGGAGGCTAGTGTATGCCAGCCCCGCAGCTTTCATGTGGGAAGGCCTTCAGGCCTTCCCTCGCGAAAGCCGCAGGCTGGTGTAGGCCGCGTGGCCGAAAGGGGTGCGGCGGTGGCAGCGGGAAGCTAGCGTATGCCAGTCCGTCACTTTCATGTGAAGCCTTCCCGCACGAACACCGTGAGCTGGCATACGCCATGTGGCCAAATGGGGCATGGCGATGGTGGTGGGAGACTGCCGTATGCTATCCCATGGCTGAAAGGGGGTGGGAGGCAGCAACGGGAGGCTACCATATGCCAACTCGTGGGTTTGCGAGGGAAGGCCTTCACATGCACCGTTTGGCCAAAAGTCACACGGCGCCGATGGCGAGAAGCTAGCATATGCCAGCCCATGGCTTTCATGTGGGAAGGCCTTCAGGCCTTCCTTTGCGAAAGCTGGGGGCTGGTGTTTGCCATGTGGCCGAAAGGCGGTGGCAGGAGGCTGGCATGGCTGAAAGGGGGTTTCCTGCTACCCCCCCCACGTCTCCCCCCCAGTCCCCAGCCTCGCCTGGCTGGCTAAGCCTGGCTGGCTTAGCCTGCCAGGTGGCGGGCCTAGCTGCCCCAGTTGTCCCTTGTCTCTTCAGTCCAACTTATCTGCTGCCTCATCGCCTGCCTGCTCCCTGCTGCATCCATTGAATTGGAGAGCTGCTGATTCTGCCTGCTGGTAAGTGACCTGGTTTTTTTTTCTATTATGCTTTTAATGTTTTTTAAAAGAATATTTTAGTTATTGTGTATGGAATTTTTTTAAATGGTTTTATTTTAAATTATTTTAAATTATTGGGTGTGGAATACCTTAAAATGGTTTTATTTTAAATTATTGGGTGTGGAATACTTTAAAATGGTTTTATTTTAAATTATTGTTGGTAGAATCTTTTTTTAAATTGTCTTAGACTATTTTTAAAAAAGATTCTATCATCAATAAATTAAAATAAACCATTTAAAAATATTCTATACTCAATACCTTTAAATAAAATGATTTAAAAATGTTCTATCCACAATACATTTAAAAGCATTGTGTATAGAATATTTTAATGGTTTTATTTTAATTTATTATGTATAGAACATTTTAAAATGGTTTTTAAGGATTTTTTTTATTATTTATAGAATATCTTTTTTTAAATTATTTTTAAAATATGTTTATTACAAGAAATGTTATTCCTTTTTGCAAATGTTTTATTTGTGATGCAATACATTGCTTTTAAGTGTGCAGGTTGGTGCATGGTTTATGTGTCTCAAAGTGGCTGCTTTTCTATGGGCAGGCCAGGTTGGTGCAAGGCAGCTTTGCCAGATTTTGTGTGTTTCTGTGTGATACCTGGTTGTTTAGGTAATTGTGAGGTGGTTTCTGGTTCTGTGAGCGTCCTGGCATTGTCCTTTATAATTTCCTACAATGCCTTGATGGTTTTTATTCCAGTGGCTTTGTCTTTCCTGTCCTTAGGGAAAAAAACTCATTTCATCTGCAGTCTTTTGGGGGGAGAAATGTTATTTTTTGGTGTTTTCCTGGCACTGTCATAGTTTGTGTGTTTGTGTGTGTAATGTCCCGCAGTTATCTACACATTAATAATGATCAAGTACTAATAATATTTCCTTATACATTTTAGTGACCTTAATTTACATAATTGGTGTTTTCTTTCATACTTTATATTTCTAATTTCTGTTTGTTAGTTAGCAATTGATAAAACAAATTCCACGTGAAAAAGTATTCAAAGCCTTCTTTATTTTGTCAATTTATTCATTCCTGCCCATTCTAATATTTATTCATTTTCATATCTTTGTTTTTCTACTGTTGTGTAAACACCATTCCAGCAGCTGTTAACATGTGTAAAATTAAATATGTATTGTATTCCCTTTGAAATACCCAACAAAATATTACTGGTTTTAAATCCATATCTTGCTTTACCATTGCTTCTAACCATGACACCACTAACTCTTGAACAGCTACTTGGTCTGTCCTAAGTACTGAACCTAATTCATATATTCCTGTTTTTTGAACTGAGGAATAAATTTCAGAAAAATAAATCTGTATTGCTCTGTGAATCTAACTATGGCATTCATTTTTGATTTAACTTCTTAGATGAATAACTATATCTTTCCTGTTTGTTGGGGGACATCCTTCTTGAAAAGACTGTACATTGTTGGGTGAAAACAGAGGTCCCTTCTATTACCTGTAGTGTAGTCTTCAGTTTACAACCACAATCGAGTCCAATATTGTTTTATTTCTTCTGCAGTTAGTATTATTTAACAGGATGAAGAGGCAACAGAGTATGACCGCTAGGACAGCCATCTTTCCTATGTAAGTAGCTGTTTTATTGCTTTGTGTACTGGTTTCATCCTTAATGTGGTAGTGCATGCAATTAAATTCTTCTTTTCTGTGTCTCTTTGTGCAGGCCATTCATTGGAGTCAGTGATATTGAAGACTGGCAAGGACAGTCATCTTCCTTCTGTAAGTAGCTCTTTTATAGTTTTGTGTACTTATTTTAATCTTATTTAAGTAGTAAATACACAAAATAATAATTTTCCTTTTTAATATCTTTTTGTAGATCATTCATTGAGGCAAAGAATTCAGTGACATTGTCTTGGAAACTCCCACCCAGTCACATGACTACAAGCCACTCCCACCCGGTCTCATGGCTGGCGAGCCACTCCCACCTGGTCACATGGCCAGCAAGCCACTCCCACAAAGCAAGCCACATCTACAGAAGAGGTTCTAAAAATTTTTGAAATCCACCACTGAACTATAACCAATGAGAGGTGGACGGTTACAAGGGGAAAAATAATAATAAAATTAAGAACCAGGAAAATACGAAGGTTTTTTTTGTCGAAGGAAGAGCAAATGATCAAGATGGCTCCTGTTTCTCTTCCTCTTCACATCAGCTGAACTAGCTAAATTTAAGGTGGACCAGAACTCTGAAGTAAGAATTGTATAACTAATTGTAATTTTGGAACTGGACATTATGGAAAGGTGAGAATTTGAAGAACTATGTGAAATTATAAAAAATATCATAAATCACTAAAATCAAGTCTAAATAGAATTTTAAAGTTAGTATTGAGGAGAAGCAGGAAGTGAAGGAAGAAGAGGGATAATGAAGGGGTAGAAATGGTGGAAAATAAAAAGCAGACAAAACTTCGTTGGTTTGACAGTGGCATAGGGAAAACTGAAGAGGGAGGTTATGCCCCAACAAAGGGAAATACAAAAGATTTTACTGGGCTTGACAGTGGTTTGGAGAAAATTGAAGAGGGTGGACATGTCAAAACAAAGAAAAGGGAGAAGACAGGAATAGGGAAGTGGCTCAAAAGACTTACTAGGAAAAAATCAGACAAGTAGAATGTCAGCGTTCCAAATATCATCCAAAAGTAAATCAGAGTCCAAGGCTAAGCTTTCCTCAAACTTCCAATTTATTAAGAGAGACATGTTGGCACATCTTTGGAAAACCAGAATCTGAAAACTTCCTGGGTATTCTACCCAGTTGAAAGTTCATGATCTTGCTCCCCACACCCACAAGTCCATCACATGGTCCAATCTTCCACTCCATGCTGGCATTTCCATCCGTCTCGTTCCGGCCAGGTACAGTGGTGCAGAATCAAAGAATGACTTTGGGCTTCTAGAAAGGAATGTTTTATTTTGACAACAACATTCTACTCCTTACTATTCCCCCTCCCAGTTCCCCACCAATGAAACAGCATAGTAAAATAAGAGAGTGTGTGGCAGGCCAAATATCCTAAAAGGAATATAACTGCAGGCCTGACAAGCGGCCTCTTCTCAGAAGAAAAATGTTTCCTGAAAAGAGAATAACATAAAAGTTAATATAACAAAATTAACCACCTCTTCCCCCCACAGGGGGACCCTTAGGCTTATTGGGAAACTTCTCATGGAATTGTTTTACTAATTTATCTGCTTTTAGAGTGGAAAACTGTGCAAGTGTGCACAAGCTGTGAGTTTTAAAAATGTCTGAGTGAATTCAGGAAGAGGGAAGAGGCAGAGGGGCTGGAAGTGTGTGCGTGTGCACAGGCTGTGAGTTTTAAAAACGTCTGAGTGAATCCAGGAAGAGGAAAGAGGCAGAGGGGCTGTAACTGTGTCCGTGTGCACAGGCTGTGAGTTTTAAAAAACATCTGAGTGAATCCAGGAAGAAGGAAGAGGCAGAGGGGCTGGAAGTGTGTGTGCTGTGCACAGCTGTGAGTTTTAAAAGCATCTGAGTGAATCCAGGAAGAGGGACGAGGCAGAGGGGCTAGAAGTGTGTGTGCTATGCACAGGCTGTCAGTTTTAAAAGTGTCTGAGTGAATCCAGGAAGAGGGAAGATGCAGAGGGGATGGAAATGTGTGTGCTGTGCACAGGCTGTGAGTTTTAAAAATGTCTGAGTGAATCCAGGAAGAGGGAAGAAGCAGAGGGGCTGGAAGAGTGTGTTCCTATAATATCTGATTCACTCAGATGTTTTAAAACCCACAGCCTGTGCACATGCACACACTCTTCCAGCAGCCCCTCTGCCTCTTCCCTCTTCCCCAATATCCTCCCCACCCCACCCCAGCCACTCACCAGTTCTTTCTTCTGCTGGTTCTTCTCCCAACAACCTTTTGGCAGCATGGTGCGGATGGGCAAGGTGAGTGAAAGAGCGAATGAGGGGAGGGAGCGTTCCGGTATGGGGCCTCCTGACCAACAGGTACGGGAAGGCATGCTAAATTTCACCATCTGGTACAACCGTACCAGTCCGTACCGGTTGAAACCCCTGCAATGGATGGACAATTAAGTACAGGTTAAAATATATGAAATATGGACACATGTAGAACTCTTAAGATGATAAACAAAGTGAGATGTGTACCGCTTGTTATTCTATATAGTAGATTAATGGAGCTGTAATGAACATTGAACAGTAAGGATTATTTAAAGAAAATTAAAGGTAAGCTAAGTCAAGGTATGGAAAAATGGAGAGGGAACATGAAATTTACTTATGATGGGAAATTATTGAGATTATAAAGACACAACTACAAATTTGGGGCATGTAAGGATGCATAACTATATAAATATAATGATGAGAATAGCTGGGAATCATAACCAGGGCTACATGTTACCCAAAAATAGGCTGAGGAGGGAGTATTGAAAAATACAATTACTGTATATTTATACTTTTTTCTTTTAAAAAAGGAGGAAGATATATGTTAAAATTAAATATGTATATTGAAAAGGAATTATAAATACCATCAACATAAAATGGAGCTCTCTTAGAGGCTGAAATACACCAAGTAAATTAGATGAAGAGTGTGAAGTAAAGGAGAGAGGTAAGGGAAGAAGAGGGGGATAGGAGAGAGGGCAGGGAGGGAAGAGAAAGAAGGAGTGGAAAGGGGAGAGAGGAAAGGAGAGAGGAAGGGGAAATATGGAAGAGAAGGACGACAGAGGGAAGAAAGGAGGTAGGGAAGAGGAGGAGAGAGGGAGAAGAAAGTGATTGATAGAGTACAAATATGGTGTATGGAGAGCAGAAGAGCCAATAATTGTTTTGGGGAGTTGATGATGATGAATTGATGTAAACATTTAACAATATTATATGATGTTGGCTATGTAATAGTATACATGTGATTATTTGTTATTAAAATGAAAAAATAAAAAATGTTATATATAAGAATAGCTCAGGATTTCATATCTTCCAGGAAGATAATGAACTAAACTCAACTGGAAATCTGCTTATTGGATTTGATGTTCTGTTTCACCAGTTCTAGTGATCTAACAATGGAGGAATTCTGAGAAACACTGCAGTTATGGTTAAAATACATTTTGATCATTTTTGGAATTGCAGCTGCTAAAGACCTCTGTAGACTTATTAAAATGGATCAACCCAAAAGCCAAGTGATGCCAATGGTTTTTTAAATTATTATTTGTTTATTTGTTTTGACTATGCTAAGGAAATTTCTTGACTTATCTTTCGATACTATTTATATAACATGATAAGCCAAAAGATGGCTTGCTGCCCTTGGTTTAATGTGTTGTATGAACCAAGCCACTATAGATTATTCAATTAATAATGATTAAGCACTGCATTATTGTTGATGATGTTGTGTTGTTTCTTTTATTCATTAAACATGAAACTCAATCAACTGAACATTTAAAGATGTGTCACAAATACCACTGACTGGTGCTGCCAGGATCCTAGGTATCAACCAAGTATCTTCTTAAAATATGTGATGTTTCTAGTAGCACAGGGTTTTTTGCAGTTCTGCTGCTGTTATTGCAGGAAGCTGCAATTTCTTTATGTGTTTTGCAAAATTTTTGGACATGGTGCTAAGTGCCCCAATGACCATGGGTATCACTGTTACATGCTTCATCCATAGCAGTGTAGTTTCGATAGCCAGGTGGCGATATTTTGTGATTTTTTTCCAGTTCTTTTTCTTTAACTCTGACATCTCCTGGTACAGCGATATCAATAGACTATATGCTTCGGCCCTCTACAATAATGATATCTGCTGTGTTGTGTTCCAAATGAGCACAACATATTGTTACTGTTACTGTTACTGTTATTATATACTTTATTCATTAAAAATGAAACTCAGCCAACTGAACATTGAAAAATGCATTACAAATACCAGTGACTGGTGCTAATGGTTGATACGGTTTGCTGCCAGCATCCTAGGTATCAACCAAGTACCTTCTTAAAATATAAGATGTTCCGAGTAGCGCAGTTTTTTGCAGTTCTGCTGGTGTTATTGCAGGAAGCTGCAATTTGTTGATGTATTTTATAAAATTCTTGGACATGCCACCAAGTGCCCTGATGACAATGGGTATCGCTGTTACATGCTTCATCCATAGTTGTTGTTGTTGTTGTTGTGATGTTGATGTTGATGTTGATGATGATGATGATGATGATGATGATGATGATAATCTTTGATGAGATTCACAGCTTTTGGGGCTGGTTGGTAGCTCAACAGCTCGAGTCCTAAACAAGGACCTAGGAACTGTTAAGGTATCATCAGATGATATAAGCCAGCGATGGCGAATCTTTTTTGGCTCGCGTGCCATAAGTAGGAGCTTCCCTGAAGCCTCCGGAGGGCTTAAACTGACCCTACGAGTAAACTGGAAGTGATTTCCGGTTTGCTCGTAAGGTTGTTTTTAGACCTTCGGAAGCTTCAGGAGAGCCTCCTGAAGGTCCCTGAAGCTTCCAGAGGGTTTAAATCGACCCTACAAGTGAACCGGAAGTGACTTTCAGGGGATTTTAGCCCACCTGAGTGTCAGTCAGTTCAACACAATTTAAAAACTTCCTCACATTGGGGAACAGTTGGTTTAATCTGGCCAAAGGTTGTCAGCTATGAAGAGATTGAAGTCTTCTGATCTTGCCTGATCACATTTTTAGTGCAAATTTTCAGTGGGAATTTGGGCTGCATTAAGATGCACAGGAGCAAAACCTCAGCTATCACCAAACCCAGGTTGCATTCAAAACCACATTGCATGATGACAGAACAATAATAGAGTTGGGAAGGACTTTAGGGGTCTTTTAGCCCAATCTCATGCAGGAGACCATGTAACATTTCAGATATATAGTTATCCAATCCCACAATTTCTGAAGGCAAGTCATTTCAGTGATTAATTGTTCTGTCTGGAAATTTTTCCTTATTTCTAGGTTGCTTCTCTCCTTGATTAGTTTTCATCCATTGCTTCTTGTTGTGCCTTCAGGTGCTTTGGGAAATAGATTGATCACCTCTTCTTTGTGGACTTTAACTTTAACTTTTATTTAATTTATAAACCGCACCCTCTCCCCGAAGGGACTCGGGGCGGTGTACAGTCATAATAAAAGCACAATATAAATACATATAGATACATATAGATAGAGGAGGCGACATACAAACTGTACAATAATAATTAAAATTAAAAGCAACATTAAAATCTACCCCTAAAAAACTACCCCAGAATTAAAATGACTGCCAGGAGGATAAGAATGGGACTATAAATGGGCTAGGCCAGCTAATTGGAACAGGTGGGTCTTGAGTTTCTTACAGAAGGAGCAGAGGTCAGTAGTGGAAGCCTCTTAGATGTTGGAAGACTGCTATTATGTCACCCCTAGTTCTTTTCATTAAACTAGACAGTTCCTAGCCTCCAGTCCCCTGATCATCATTGTTGCTCTTCTCTGTACTCTTTCTAGAGTCTCCCAAGTTGTTTGACCCTAAATAATTTCTAAAACAAAATAATAATAAATAGCTAGCTTAAACAGAAGGCTGCACTTACATTTCTAAAAATTGTAAAATCTGTGATTGAAGAATATGACCATTCAATCTCTGAAATTCAATCAGTTAGTTCTCTTATGAATCTGAAGTAAATTTGAATTATTAATCTGAATGCATCCACAGCACCAACATTTTGTGGATAGGATATCTTGCAAAGCCATTTCCCATGATTTCAGTGGGAGGTGAACTGTAGTCAAAGTAGATTGCTCAGCAACCCTGAATCTGGCCTTTGCTGGACCCTGGGGAATGTGATTATGAGTCTTGCATTTACACCCATTTTTTTTCTACCCAGACTGTTTGGATTTCATGTTCAGCATCTCTCCCTCTGAAATCCTTTGGGTACCACAACCACTCAGTGTTGCCTCTCAATGCTTTTGGAGCTTTTGAACAAGGTTCTTACAATATTTCATATGGAAACATGCAAGTGGTGCTTTTATGATCGCTCAGGGATGATGTTTCCCTGAAGCCTTTTTATGTTTTCCAGATAAAGCTGAGCTGCTGCCTCGAGCCTATTCAACTCCCCAATGCAGTTCTGTTCCAGATCAAAGTTTCTTCCTTCCCAAAATGCCCAAGACTCTATGCATAAAACAGTATGGTATATACAGCGTTTCTGTGCATACATGTAAACTTTTTTTTTTGAATGAATCCTTAGGTAATGATCCTATAACAAGGAATGTATCTAATTGTGTGAAATCAAGTGCAGGGCTAGAACAATAGTAAAAATAACAGTTAAGTCTATGAAAGAAGGGCTATTAAAGGGGCTCAATGAGTTTGAAATAGAAAATATATCAAAGTGCACTCACATTCAAGTGCTGCCTATGGGTGGTCCCCTTGTATGGTTCTCCTATGTGACACCAAACTGTGGTGGCCCTGTCCATAAACACAGGTGAGGAGTGTGGGAAGATCATAAAAATTTAACTGATCTTAATAATGTACAAGAATTTATCATATCTTTCTCACTCCATTATGCCCTAGAAATATTTGTTTCCTGCCACAGCATACAACTTTCACCATTTTGAAGCCTCCTGTCTGCCTACAATTCCAAGTCTGAGGATTCTCTAGGGAGAATTTCTTTGATGGTGTCTTCCCTTGGGAGATAATTGAAGCATGAATAGCCTGGGAGATTGCTACGTATTTGAGAAATTATTATACAGTGCAAGACAGAATATTCACATCCACTTCATGGCAACCTTGTCTAACTTATGTAAATTCCAGAACACCTCACTCAAGATGAGTTCACAGACACTTTCTTCCCCTTTTGGAAGAAATCTGGAAGGGAAACTTTCATGAATAAGAAGTGCCTAGAAAACCTGCAAAATTTCTCTGTGTGACTCTAATCTTAAATATAATTTCCTCCTTTGCTATTGTGTCAACTTTCCAGCTGAAGGTCCACTTTGAGGAACAGCTAAATTCCATACTCTTTTAAAATAAATGGGTGTGATCAACTATGCTGGCAAATGTGTTATCTTTCTTTTATTCCTTTCTGTTTTTGATGTTATTACATGTGATATGGAGATTGCATTTAAATGTATACACTAATTTTGATCTATTTACTGTGTATCTGTTTATCTTTACAATATTGGCAATTCTGTCATGAAATTGTCCTCATTTTTAAAGCACATGTGGCCATTTAGATTGTTGAAGACACATCAAATAAATATTTTAGTTTGTGAGCACCATATGGCTAACACTTCTCATTGGTGTGCCAGCTGCCAATTTGTTTGTTGGTGTTTCAGTTTCAAATCACTGTCTCACTGACAATGAAAGCACACATATTCCATTTTTTGCTAGATGTGTGTCTCTGAATTCAATATCAATATCAATAGCACTTAGACTTATATATCACTTCATAATGCTTTGTTAGGGTGTAACCAACAAGTTGGGTAGACAATATATTGCACAAGGCATGTTATATATCTTTAAGAGAGGAGATCTACTAATTAGTAGATTACAGCATATAAATTGCAGCTGATGTTCTCTCTCTCTCTCTCTCTTGCCTGATGTATGATAACTGCTGTCTAACTGTTATTACTGTTGCTACTACTTACTGTGTGTAAGTTATTGGACTGTTTTTCTCTGTGTATGACTTTTTGGCTGTGTTTATGGATTTTGCTATATTCTTCAGAAAGTAAAGTTTATTTTTGTTACTTTACTATCCATTATTCAGTGTGGTTGCTTTATATATCGCACGCTGCGTATACTTTACAGGGTTGCTCTGTTATAACCTCGACCTGGGGTTCATTGCTAGTGCTTAATCGCACTAGTACCACTAACATTGGTTATGGGCCCAGACACCCTGCCTTAATATTTTATTTTTATGCACCACTTTTTGGATAGTTTATTTTTGTGAATATGGCACATGAACAGTCTGCTGCACTCTCCATGATTACCCGGTTTGATGGAACCAACTATGTTTCCTGGTCCTTGAAGTGTTCCCTACTTCTGCGTAGAGAAGGACTGTGGTTTGTGGTTCAGAACCCACCGGATGTTACAGGTTGGGATCCTGCTGATAATGAGGATGCGAAGAAGATTGCGCAGTTTAACAGGGACAATGAGAGAGCTCTCTGCATTATTGGACTAACACTGAATGACCAGCAACTGGTCCATATTCGTGGCGAAGAGTCTGCTGCTAGGTGTTGGAACACATTGCGGAGAATTTATGTTCGGGACAGTGTGGGTGCTCATATTCATCTCACACGGAAACTGTTTAGAGCCCGTTTGCAAAAAGGTGGTGATATGTTGGCTCATTTAGACTTCATGAAGAAAACTTTGCAGGATTTGCAAGAAAAAGAGTTAATTTTTTCTGAGCTTCAACAGGTGTATATTATGCTATCATCGCTTGATGAAAGCTACGACTCTTTTGTTTCCTCATTGGAAGTTCTTTCACGTGATGAACTGACATTATCTGAGGTTACCGGGAGATTGCTTGAAGAGTCCAGACGAAGAGAGGATAGAGTTCAGTTCAGAGACAATCAATCACAAGAAGAAACACAGTTTTCAACTGTAAATTTTGTTAAGAAATGTTATTCTTGTGGTGGTAAGGGGCATATTGCTAAGAACTGTAAAAATAGCAAGAAAAGGAGTGTTGCTAATAGTAAAAGAAAAAGCAACAATGTTACTGTAACTGTAGCTAAGGTTGATAAGGCTGTAAACCATAGTTTCTGGGTGGTTGACAGTGGCGCATCCCATTCTATAACTAAGGTTAAAGAAAGGTTTGTTACTATGAAGGCTAGCAAACAGCACATTTCCTTAGCAAATGGTTGGAAAATTAAGGCTTCAGGTGAAGGTACAGCTTATTGTCCATGTATTAATGAAAAATTGGAAATGTTATATGTACCTAAAATGAAATTTAACCTATTATCTGTAAAAGACCTTGTGAAATGTGGGTTTACAGTAACATTTAAGAATGATAGATGCATTATTGAAAAAGAAGGTAATAGTGTTATTGCCAATTTGGAGAATAATTTATTTATTCTACATGAGAACTCTTTAAATATTGCGAGTTCTGAACCTGGTTATAAGAATAAACAGCCCCATGATAACTGTATACATCTACTTCATAGACGTTTAGGCCATGTAAATTTTAAAATGGTACGTCAAACTGTTATTCTATCTAATGGAATCAATTTGAAACCTTGTTCAAAATATCTTAACTGTAATGCCTGTAACCAGGCTAAAAGTAAGGTTACTCCTGCAAACCGGTTTCAAGGATTTAAGACATCTAAACCACTGGATGTAGTGTTTGCAGACCTTATTGGCCCTAAGAAACCTAGCTTAGGAGGTGCCTGCTATATACTCAGCATTATGGACCATTATTCTAGATATGGTTTCTGTTATGTAATGAAATCAAAGGCAGAAACTTTCCAACATTTTACTAAATGGTTAAAGTTTGTTGAACGTAAGATGGATAAGAAAGTACTTTGCCTAGTCACTGATAATGGGTCTGAATTCACTAATCATAGGTTTACATCAATGTTGGAGAATGCTGGTATAGAACATAGGCGTTCTGCCCCCTACAGGCCAGAACATAATTCATTTATTGAAAGACGTGGTCAATCATTGCAGGCAATGACCAGAACTATGCTGGTTGATTCTGGTTTGTCAGAAAAGCTTTGGGGTGAGGCTATAATGTGTGCAAACCATATTCTGAACATAGTAGTTAACTCAACTACTGGTAAGATTCCTTATACTCTTTGGCATGGTAGGAAGCCTGGTTTGAGTTATTTACACACATTTGGTGTCCCTGCTTGGGTGCATATTCCCTCACAGACTAGACGGAAGGATCAAAGCAGAGCTAGGAAGATGGTTTTTGTTGGGTACAATTCCAATCATAGATCGTTTAGGTTCTGGGAACCTGGAACTCGGAGAATTATGCACAGTGCTAGTGCTAAATTTTCAGAACATGTTGGTTGGGAGAAGCTAGAACAAGAGTTTCACAAGGTTTGTGATGATATAGATGTTGATCGTTTGGTTAATCACGATACACCAAATGAGCAGTTAGAGAATCAGGATAGTCCATCTATTACTCTGAAAGGGGAGGAAGATGTAGATGTAGAATCTACTCGTGAGGTGGAACAGGATGATCCTGCAAGTCCTGTATTGCCTAGGAGGTCTACTAGGGACAGGCATCCACCCGACAGATACCAAGCCAGTGTAGTATTGCAAGTTAGCATAGAACCTTCTAGTTTTGCAGAGTTAAGGCTGTATCCTGAAAAGGAAAAGAAATTGTGGAAAACAGCTATGGAGAAGGAGTTGAAATCCTTACAGGAATTGAAAGTTTATGAAGAAGCTAAGCTCCCTTCAGGGGAGAGTGCAATTGGCTGTAGATGGGTGTTTAAAATTAAAAACGATGCTGCTGGCAATGCTATTTATAAGGCTC
Organism: Natrix helvetica; assembly: GCF_964273705.1. NCBI lineage: Eukaryota > Metazoa > Chordata > Lepidosauria > Squamata > Natricidae > Natrix > Natrix helvetica. The sequence continues at coordinate 91,409,795 of NC_138554.1, forward strand.
GTTTAGTTGCTCAAGGGTTTTCCCAAACTGAGAGGGATTACGATGAGGTTTTTGCTCCGAGCTTGAAAGCCTCTACGTTGAGAGCAGCATTGGTGTGGGCTGCTAAGTATCGGTGTAATGTTACCCATATTGATGTTGAAACAGCGTATCTGCATGCTCCATTGCAGCATACCATTTATATGAAGATGCCACCAGGTGTGGATTCTAATGGCCAGACTGGTTGTTGGAGACTTAAAAAGAGCCTTTATGGTTTAAAACAATCCGGTTTTGAGTGGAACAGATGCATAGTTAATGAACTAAAAGCTATGGGATTTATTCCAGGTTTGGCTGATCCTTGTTTGTTTAGACGGGTGAAAAATGGTTTGATCTCGTTGTTGCTTTTGTTCACGGACGATATAGCTATTATTACTAGGTCTGAACAGGAAGCTATTGACATTGTTTCACAATTAGAGAGTAAATTTAAAATCCGGAATTTGGGTGAAATTAAGCATTATCTGGGCTTAGATGTGGTTAGAACCAGTAAAGGTTTTAAGCTGTCGCAGGCTGGTAAAATTAATCATTTGCTTAAGAAATATAGCATGGAGCTATGTAAGACTGCAAAGACACCAATGGCATTGGAGTTTAAACCTGAGGTTACTGAGGGTACTGGTTTTGATAAGGGAATCTATCAATCTTTGATAGGTAGCCTAATGTACCTAAGTAATTGGTCTAGACCAGATATATCATTTAGTGTGAACCAACTGGCTAGATTCAATGATAGTCTTTCAGAGAGGCATTGGCAAGCAGCAAAGCGTGTGCTGCGTTATTTGAAGAAAACTATCCACTATTCATTGTATTTAGAACCAAATAGGGATTTAGTTTTGACTGTTTATGCTGATGCGAATTTTGCAGCTGCTATAGATAATAGGAAGTCAACTTCCGGCATAGCCTTTATGCTAGGTGGTGTACTGATTGGATGGAAGTCGATACGACAGAAACACGTAAGCTTATCCACAATGGAAGCTGAGTTTTCATGTTTGTCGTTGACATGTACTGAGCTGATATATTATAAGCAGTTGCTTATAGATATGGGATTAAGTATCAATGAACCTTTTACTGTTTATGAGGATAATCAGGCAGCAATAAAAATGGCGACTAGTTTAGCTATAAAAACGAGGTCGAAGTATACTGATTTGAGGTATCTTAATGTTCGACAAAGCATTAAGGATGGCCTGATAAAGTTGGAATATTGTTCAACTGAAGACAATTTAGCAGATAACTTCACTAAGGCACAAAGTTCAGTGAAACATACCTCATCATGTGAAGGTTATCATCTTACATTGTGAGTGGATATATTGATCTACCCAAAGGGGAGAATGTTAGGGTGTAACCAACAAGTTGGGTAGACAATATATTGCACAAGGCATGTTATATATCTTTAAGAGAGGAGATCTACTAATTAGTAGATTACAGCATATAAATTGCAGCTGATGTTCTCTCTCTCTCTCTCTCTTGCCTGATGTATGATAACTGCTGTCTAACTGTTATTACTGTTGCTACTACTTACTGTGTGTAAGTTATTGGACTGTTTTTCTCTGTGTATGACTTTTTGGCTGTGTTTATGGATTTTGCTATATTCTTCAGAAAGTAAAGTTTATTTTTGTTACTTTACTATCCATTATTCAGTGTGGTTGCTTTATATATCGCACACTGCGTATACTTTACAGGGTTGCTCTGTTATAACCTCGACCTGGGGTTCATTGCTAGTGCTTAATCGCACTAGTACTACTAACATGCTTCACAGCATTTAATAGTTCAGTGAGTTAGACTGAGTTAAGACTGTTGTGATAAATTTATGTATGTCAAAATCTGAGTGTCACATCCACTAGCTATAGGGTAATTTCAATTGTTCTTGGTAGTAGTTAGTACTGAGTGTGTGTGTGTATACTCACACATATATACATACATACATACATACATACATGCACAGAGACACAGACACAGACACACACACAAACACACACACAAACATACAGACACAGACAGACAGACAGACACACACACACAGGTCTTGGTGTATTCGGGTCTTTTCCCGTGTAAGATTGAGAGTATCCTGGCGAAGTTTCAACAAGGTCCCAGTTGCCATCTTCAGGCTGGTGCCTTCGGCTTCGTGCTTGTGCGAACAAAGCGTGATCGGAGATGCCGTCTTTCTATAAATATTGGTGGGGTGTGTGTGGAGTGCTGGCTTTGTTGCTGTAAGCGGATTGGTTGGCTGTGTTGTTACATCTTGATTAGTTGATGGAGTTGATGTATGCAGATTAGTCAGCTGTTTCGTAACATCCTGTGTGGCTGAGGTACTAGCTGTGTGCCCATTAATAATAATAATAATAATAAATATTTATTTCTTAGCCGCACCCTCTCCTGAAGGACTCGGGGCGGCGTACAACAAAACATAGGAAATAAATATATCGACATACATATAACAAAACATATACCAAGACACATACACGACATATACAAGGAGGAGGTGAACTGATAGATAAAAACAAGTAAAAACACAATGTTTAAAAACCCCTAAATAAATTGAATGCAATTAAAATACCCCAAATAAAAAACCCGTCAGGAGCGATATAGTTGGATCAAAGTTGAGCCAGGCCAGCAACTTGAAAAAGGTGGGTCTTCAGCTTTACACGAAAGGAGTGGAGGTCAGAGGTATTCCTAATATCCGGAGGGAGGTCATTCCACAGGGCTGGGCCCGCCACAGAGAAGGCTCTACTCTTAGGCGCCGCCCCTCGACACTGTCTGGTGGATGGCACCTGGAGGAGGCCCTCTCTGTGCGAGCGGATTGGTCGCAGGGATGTATGGGGCAGAATACGATCCCGCAAGTAACTAGTTTTTGTGTTGCAATGACCTGGGCACTGAGCTGTGTGATGACATCCTGAGCTCTAGTGTAGTGATATCCTGAGTTCTGTGCTGCAACATCCTGGG